>NW_013617423.1:151026-152749 GCF_000695525.1 Brassica oleracea var. oleracea | reverse complement strand
TGCTTCAATGGCCAGCTACCATGGACGAACTCCCATCAGAGGAGGTCTCCGCTGTGGAAGAAGGCGAAACCTGGATGACCCCCCTAATTCGGTACCTGGAGGCCGACATCCTCCCAGAAGACCGTAGCGAGGCCAGAAAGATCAAGAACCAAGACGCGAGGTACTGTATCTCCTTGGAGAAACTGTACCGGAGGTCTTTCTCTGGCCCGTACCTAAGGTGTGTCACACCCCAAGAAGCCGCTAAAAACCTTGTAGAAAAGGAGACTGCGGATCCCACTCTATCGGCAGAAGCCTTGTGGTCAGAGCCAAAAGGTCTGGTTACTACTGGCCCGCTATGGCCACCGACGCCAACAGACAAGTCAAGCACTGCGATCAATGCCAAAGGCACGCTCGAGTCTCCAAGCTCCCCCCGGAGAACCTCAAGTTCATAAGCTCCCCATGGCCCTTCAGAAAGTGGGGCATGGATATAGTAGGTAAATTCCCAATGGCGCTGGGGCAGAAGGTCTTCCTTCTGATAGTCACTGACTACTTCTCCAAGTGGTTCAAAGAAGAAGCGCTCAGCCACATAACAGATCTTCAGATCCGCAAGTTCCTGTGGACCTACGTAATCACTCGCTTCGGGGTCCCCCCACGAGATCGTCACCGACAATGGACCCCAGTTCCCAAGCCACAACTTCAAGGAGTTTTGCAAGGACTGGGGCATAAAACTAACTTTTGCCACACCCCGATGTTGAGATGAGATCAATATATAGGATGAGAAAGACATGAGGAGTTGAGTATGATGAAGAGGTCGTAGTAATACTAGTTACCCGAGTAACTTACAAAGGGTAAACCAAAGTTACCCTAGTAATACTAGTATACTAGTTATACTAGTTACCCGGGTAACTTTGGAAGAAGAAGAGAAGCCCTATTCCCTTAGCTAAGGCATCAGTCCGTTGCAAGGGAAGAGGAGGCGCGTGTGACAGGTTGGAGAAGAGCTGAATAAAGCAAAAGGAGCTTTAAGCACAAGGAAGAAGCTCATTGGATGATTTGAATTAAAGCAAACCTTATCTCTTGTAATAGTGCCACTTTATGAAACCTTCATCCTAGTGTTGCCTCCTCATATATATTGTAAACTCTGATCAGATTAATAATTAAGAAGTATGGGATTATCTCTCTAGACTCTCTCTCTTGTTCATGATGATTCTTAAATACTCTTAAACATGATCACTACCTAATCTCTCTACAAATCTCCCATTAACCTTCTCTAATCTACCTTTAATCTCTCAATACCTACTCTATTCTCTAAAATCATATGGTATCAGAGACAGGTTGGCTTTGGTATTGAGAATCCTCATTCCATTTTTTTCTTTCTCTAGCTCTTGTGTCCTTATGTTCTTGCTCTTGTGTTCTTGAGGGTTTCGTGAAGCTGTGTGATAAAGTTGAGTCCTGTGGTGCTGTGCTTTGAGTTCGTGTGTTCTTAAAGTCTTGTACTGTGTGTTCTTCAGCTGAGTTGCAAATTTGAAGCTTTCTGGTCATTTCTGGTTCAAGCAAGAGAAGATGTAAGGAAACAACTTCAGCATACTAGTTACTGTCCCGGTTGCGTTGAAGGGTGGTTCAAACTACCTCTTGTGGTCTAGATTGGTGAAGACTGCCATTGGAAGGCTAGGTCTGTGGAGCCACATCACTGATGATGGTCTGAAGCCAGTGGCCAAAGAAACTGAAGAAGGGGAAGAGGAAAATA
>NW_013617423.1:148672-150170 GCF_000695525.1 Brassica oleracea var. oleracea | reverse complement strand
AAGCAGCTCTTATGGAAAGAAGAGAACAAGATCAAGTGTTTGGGTTGTTGATGACATTGGATCCTTGCTACAAGGATGTCATCAAACACATCTTTAGATCGCCTAACCTACCATCCATGGAGGAAGTATGCGCGCAACTTCAGAAGGAGGAGGGATCTCTTAGCCTGTTTGGAGGCAAGGGTGAGCTTACTATGGCTCATCAAGCTGAAGGAATGCAAGCAAACAAGGCTGCATATAGAGGCTTAGGAAGGAAGTATGAAAAGTATGAGGGAAGCTGTGAGCATTGCAAGATGACCGGTCACAAGAAGAGTGAGTGTTGGATCCTACATCCTCACCTCAGGCCACGCGGGATCAACAGGGATAGGGATGCAAAGGCTCATCTTTCTGCTGAAGCAAATGGTGCTGGTTCATCCGGAGCTAGCTCAGGCGCTAAGGTGGGTGAAAGTGAAGGTAGAGCCTTGGCGTCTCATCAACTGATTGGAAAGGGTATGGGTCAAGAGGTGTTCAAGAGAGTTGACCTTGAAGCCTTCTTCAAAGCTCTTAAGGAGTCTGGTAACACCCTCGGAAACACCCTTGGATACTCATATGCTGCTCATACATTTCCTAGTAATACTGATAAATTACTAGACATTTTTAAAAGCTCTTACACTGCTGCTAGTAATCCTAGTAATACTGATAAGTTACTAGACATGTTTAAAAGCGCCTACACTACTGCTAGTGAGCCTAGTATAACTAGTAAGATGTTCGGATTACTAGGAAACCTGATAAAACAAAATGAACCATCAAGGACTGAGATTACTAGAAACATGCATAAACCTTTGATCATTGATTCTGGTGCATCTCATCATATTACACTCCACAACAGAATGGAGTTGCTGAAAGGAAGAACCGACACCTCATGGAAGTGGCCCGTTCAATGATGTTCCACAAGAGTGTCCCTAAGAGATTTAGGAGTGATGTTGTGATGACTGCTTGCTATCTAATCAGCAGGATATCAACCAGAATCCTAGAGGATCAGTCTCCATTTGAGGTACTCAACAAGAGTCGACCAGTTCTAGATCACTTGAGGACATTTGGGGGTGTGTGTGCTATGTACTGGTGCCAGGAGAGATGAGAAACAAACTTGAAGCAAAGAACACCAAGGCTATGCTTATTGGCTATTCTGCATATCAAAAGGGATACAAGTGCTTTGATCCCACTGCTAGAAGAGTCTTGGTGTCTAGGGATGTGAAGTTCATGGAAGATAAAGGGTATTAGGAAGAGAAGAATTGGGAGGAGCTTGAAGGGCTTTCTCAACCATCAGATAGAGCTGCTAGTTTGAGAAACATACTAGAAGAACTCGGTATTGGCGTGTCTCAGGATCAGAACAGGCGTGAAGAGCCTACTCAAGTGGCCGCTGAAGAACCAATCCACTTTGAACATGAGGGGGGAAGTGAATCTGAAGCTGAAGGGTTAAAAGATCAAGGCTCAGAAGAAGCTGGACGTCTAGAAGATCAAA
>NW_013617423.1:148132-148604 GCF_000695525.1 Brassica oleracea var. oleracea | reverse complement strand
CAGGAAGCTGTTCAGGAACAAGTAGAAGTTCCTTTGAGAAGAAGCACACGGGTAAGGAGGGATGCTTCTGAGTGGGCAAACACAAGAAACTGGGTAAACACGAGAGTGTTATACAATGCTCTGGCTGTGGAACATCCTTCCCAAGCTGTGTGCTCCTTCGCTGAGAGTGAGTTCCCTAAGGGGAAGAGAGCTGTGTCATGCAAGTGGATCTTCAGCATCAAGTACTTACCTAATAGGAAGATTGATAGGCGTAAGACATGGCTGGTAGCAAGAGGTTTCACACAAACCTATGGAGAGGATTACATTGATACTTTTGCACCTGTTGCAAAGCTTCATACCATTAGGATTGTACTATCAGTTGCAACCAACCTGGAGTGGGATCTTTGGCAAATGGATGTGAAGAATGCTTTCCTCCAAGGAGAGCTAGAAGATGAAGTCTATATGCTACCACCTCCGGGTCTTGAAGGAATGG
>NW_013617423.1:143777-146694 GCF_000695525.1 Brassica oleracea var. oleracea | reverse complement strand
CTAGTGTTGCCTCCTCATATATATTGTAAACTCTGATCAGATTAATAATTAAGAAGTATGGGATTATCTCTCTAGACTCTCTCTCTTGTTCATAATGATTCTTAAATACTCTTAAACATGATTACTACCTAATCTCTCTACAAATCTTCTATTAACCTTCTCTAATCTACCTTTAATCTCTCAATACCTACTCTATTCTCTAAAACATACCCGACACCCCCAGTATAACTGACAAGCCGAGTCCACAAACAAAACAGTGGTCAACATGTTAAAATACGACTGGAGGGCTCTCACGGGAAGTGGGCGGAAGAACTACACTGAGTCCTCTGGGCGTACCGGACCACTCCAAAGACAGCAACAGGGGAAAACCCCTACCCCCTACTCGCTGGTCAACGGCTCTAAGGCCATTGTACTTACAGAGATGCACGTAAGAACAACGGTCTTCAGATCTACTTCTCGGGAGGAAAACAACAAGCTGATGGCGCTAAGCCTCGACCTGCTCGATGAAAAAAGAGAGGCCGCTCGACTGAGAAACTGGTCCTACCCGCAAGACGTCGCTAGGACGTACAACAAGAAAGTCAGAACCAGAACCTTCCAGCAAGGGGACTTGGTTCTACGACGAGCAGAAAAAACGACGGGGAAACTCACCCCAAGGTGGGAAGGACCCTATAAGGTCATCGAGGTTCGGAGAGCAGGCGCCTACAGGCTGCAAGATAGCAAAGGTAAAATACAACCTAGCTGCTGCAACGCCCGGCACCTCAGAGCCTATCATTTTTAATACGGTCTCCGGATCTTGATTTCTATACTACTATATACTATTGAAGAATTATGATTTCCTACTCCTATGTATGCAAAATGTCTCCGGACAAAGCTTATAATAAAATAGTTCCAACTATAAAATTAGAGGGGAAATCATTATACTAAAAGGGGCATACGAGCTGGATCAGGTCTCCAGAGGCCTCCGATCCTGGCCAACCCTCGTAAAAGTGGCACGACCATAGTGGCACGCCCACAAAAAATCAAAACGGGTATGAGACATAAAGCAGAAATCGGTATGCGCAAGCCTGAGTATGCTGTCAAAACTGCCTAAAACCCCTGTGCAGCCTAAGGTGCATCGGGGCCCCCAGAGAACCAATGTGAAAAATACATGTATTAAGACACTACGAGCTACACGATACAGGGAACACATGGTATATATTCATTGCAAACCTGGCACTTGGGTCATAACACCCACACCAGCACCCTCTACGCCTGTTTGTGACTTCCTGCAGAAGTAGAATACAACATAGGAACTCGATAGTGGCCAGCTTCCGAGCGGTAGAATGCAAAATCCAAACAGGTACCGGTTGTAGTCTTGCCTAGGAAGGCGGAGTATGGTCCCTGCGAAAAACAAAACATTCCGGGTTCCCAAGGAACTCCGGGTCTTTATGCGAGCCCCCGATCTAAAGAGGAAACCCAAGGTTCCCCAAACGATTCCAGGTCATACGTATAAAATCTAAGGAAGAACCTTCGGGTTCCCCTATAGCCTCTAGGTTCCAATCAAAGATCTCATGATCTAAGGAAGAACCTTCGGGTTCCTATACGGCCTCATGGTTCCTAAAGAAGTTAGAACCTCTGTGCAGCCTAGGGTGCATCGGGGTCATTACAACTTCAAAGAACCTCCTGGTTCCAAAAAACGATCTCCGGACCCAAATCTCTGGGTTCCAACACGGCCTCAAAGGCCGAATACGATTCTAGCAAAAAGGATAGAACCCTTGTGCAGCCTAGGGCGCATCAGGGTCATTACATCCCTAAAGAACTTTCGGGTTCCCATGCGACCTCAGGGTCCAGATACCTTCCGGTCAAAATCATAGTAATCCTCGGGTTCCAACCACGATCTCCAGATCTAACTAGAGAATCTCCAGATTCCTACATCGCCTCCAGGCCCTAGTCTTGGTCCCAGGACCTAGAGAAAGGACCTCCGGGCCTCAGATAAAAGACCTCGTGATCTGATAGGGACCTATGGGTCCCAGACGCAACCTAAGGATCTAAGAGGAGCCCTTGGGCCTCCCTCTCCGATGATCCCCGGGTCCTCATGCAACCTTCAGGTTACGAGATCATTCTCCAGACTCCAAACAGTCCACATTCTAGCCCGAAAACCTCTTGATTATTAACCTATCTCCTCAGATCCTATCATTCAACCTACGAAAAAAGAGGGATCATAGACTACAAAGTCCCACGATCGAGAAACAGGCGAAAAACAATATTTTTCGAAAGAAAAAGCATGCATGAGCGAAATACGAAAAGAGAGACCGCAGACTACAAAGTCCCACCTCGATCGAGAAACAGGCGAAAAACAACATTTTTCGAAAGAAAAAGCACACAGGAGCAAAGTAACAGCAAGGAGTAGAAGGGTAAAACATGAAGTATCATTATTCATAAAGTCACGGAGCGGGCTATAAAGAGCCTTTATTCAAAAGAAAGCGACAAAAACCAAAGTCTCAAACGATAAATCAGAAGGTCCCTCCGAGAATCGCGACCCTATAACAGATCTCGGGGTTGCAGCCTGGGAAAGATTCTCCGATCGATGGTTAAACCCTCCAGATAAGAACAGGTGACGACGATACTTCTTCTGGATTCCAATGATCTAAGCACTTCTCCCGCCACTCCTTCATAAGCCCCCACCTAGCCGAAGCTCTCACTTGCTGAACCAGCAGGTCCCGGCAAGCCATCATGTCTTGCACCTGGCCACGGAGAAGGAGTGCCTCGCTAGTCAATCTCCGATGGGCATCTGCCAGAAGGTCCCTGTTAGGCATAATCTCGGCACTTGTTGACGAGATAGAAGACATACCCCCAGCCGATAAAACGGCCCTCGCTAGTCTTGGCGGAGGAGTATAAGAAAGACATCGCTTCCGCGCTTTAAACTTCTGATACTCGT
>NW_013617423.1:140441-143091 GCF_000695525.1 Brassica oleracea var. oleracea | reverse complement strand
AAGGGCGCCATCGGAACCGCTTCGCTATCAGCCTCCGGAACATTCCCCCAAGATGGAACGGGCGATGAGAAAGGGTCGGTGAAAGGACGACGCGGCCACGACCACCCACGAGGGAGGACAGAAACAAAAGCGGCTCGGGATTCATCTTTCTCAGCTAAGAATCAGCGCTAGAGTTGGGTTGAGGCCAGCCAGGAACTATCTTGAATTTCTATTTATATCTGGGTCATTCCCTTTTCAGCGGGATAAAAAAGGAAATAAGGATGTTTACAAATATCCTAAAGAATCCCTGATTTAAGGAATGGACGGCGAAAAGGAAACCCGATCTCTGCAGGAAAAGGGAAAATGTTTCCCACAAAAAAGAAAAGCGCTCACTTTTGGAGGAATAAAAAGAGCAACTTGTAATATCAAACCGTACGGGCCCCAGCCCCTCAGGCTATCCTCTGCACATCAGTACATGCAGTTCTTCCTCAGGAAAGATCCGAGCTCCGGGCTCCATCGTCTCCAAGACTTCATCAGAAGCCCAGAGCTCCCCGTCCTCGACGAGAATCAGCAGTCAAAACAGCACCAGACCCCGGTCTGATGCGGGGAAACTAATCATCCCCCAGGTTCATAATACGGTTCCGGCCTGAGTGGAACCCGGGAGAGCGCAATTACTGGAGCGATGTCCTGCCTAAGGGAAGCCTGCTGAGGATAAGCAATAAGGGGCAAACTGTTGGGGAAAAAATACTCAAGTATCAAATTCCTCCAGACCCCAGGTGTAATAACCCTCTTTAAAGAGTAAAACACAGACAAGGAAAAATCATGTAACAGCCCAAAAAATTACTCAAGTAAGTGGAAGTCGGATTGATCTTTTCCCGTGGATGGTTGTGGATCCCAAGGTACATAAGAAAAATTTAGAAAGTCTTAGAATAGTTTTCCATCTGAAGAAATAAATTCTTCGGGAAGTTTAGTGAATTGAAAATGCTCGCGGTTTGACCTAGAACATCCTAGTCGGACGAGAAGATTAATCGAAAATTTATTATAGGGCCTTAAGATAGGAATGACCTTAGAATTATTTTAGAACTGTTTCGGTCTAAGAAATCTAGGTTTTTGTCAAGGAGAAACATTCCCGCCAGCTCAGATCACCTGATTACACGTTCGGGATTTGAATACGGCCCATTCGGGCCCATCTATGATGTGCTTACCTACTTCAGGCAGCTGGACATGTGCTTCTCCTTGACTGGACCACCACCAAGAAGTTCTTGTCGCATTTCTATTGGATGCTTTGGTGGCTAGCCACAAAGCTTGGTTTCATTAGCCAAAATTGTTGCTAAGACACCAAGCTGTCTCCTATTGGTTGGTTTGGGAGGAAGAGACACCTCCTGCTTTCCATGCACGACCAAAACCCTCCCATGAGCTCATTCTCCAGCCTATTTATAGCAGACCACCTAATTAGTTCATTCTCCACTTTAAAACCCGACCAGAGGCACTCGAGAGAACCCGATAACACCTAAACCTTAAGGTAACTTTTTGGTCTTTAGCTTTCATTTTTTTTTAGCTTTCTGTTCTTCTTTTCTTTCTTTTCCTTTCACACCCTACCCTTCAGGTGTCTAGATTTCTAAAGTTATAGAGTTTCCCTGATAAAAGTTTAAAGTTAAGCCGACCGCGAGATAGAAGCGTTTCCAGTCCGAAACATTCATCTAAGTGTTGAGGTGAGTCTCGGTTATGGGTTATGATTGTTGTGTGTGCGGATAGCGCCTACAAAGCAAGAGTATTGGTTGATGCATTGCTAGGTTGCGCATTTAGATATATAATGATATGATAATGATTGATGTTTGTGAAAGATATTGAGTTATATCGTCCGGCCTCGGCTCGAGGGGTATAACATGATTGTGATACATTGATGTTGTGTTGCATATACTTATGTCATTGCATTATATTGTTTGGGCCTCCGCTCAGAAAATATAAAATGTTTGATCATATCTTAACCGTAAATCCACGGACTTGATCCGTGAGGGTCCGACATTCGGGTGGAGTGTCGTGAGAGTCATTGGTGTCCGCTCGAGGCCCGTGCCTTGTCCGGGGCCTTACCAAAATTAGTTCCGGGCAGGACGCGAAGACACATGTGATAGGGATAGCTACCCTCGACCGTGTAGCTGCATGACGATGCGGCAAGTGTGTTATCCGGGTCATCGGCTTTTTAGACTTTGTGTTTAGAGTCAATGGGCGCAAGAAGGGATGTGTTATGGACTTCGTATCAAGATAGGAACCAATAGAGAGAGGCAGTCCTCGATGATCGATAATGATCTAACCACTCGTGTAGAGTTGCATATTTCTTAATATAATTGATCTTTGTTGCTTGATGTTTGATTCATAATGGGGGGATAAATAACTGTTAGGAAACCCGACTCAGTGAGAAAAATAGTTGCTCAATAGACTCTTTGTTTTGCAGGTAACCCATAGTAGGTTCCATTTGGGATCGGAGGGAGCACAAAGCTGTTGGTGTAGATTTGCTACCTTTTGCAAACATGTACGTTTTGTAATATGTAAGATATGGTTTTGAATATCGGCCGAGCATGTATAAATTTTTGATGTGGTTGAGCTTAAAGGATATATGAATAAGAAAAGGTTTGTGAAATTCTTGGATTCCATATGATACTAGTCCTAGTCC
>NW_013617423.1:123907-140149 GCF_000695525.1 Brassica oleracea var. oleracea | reverse complement strand
CCTGGGTTGTGCTGCAGTATGTTTCCAAGACGTACAAGGAGTGAGGAACCAATGGTGACACCACCAAGATATGGACAATGTGTAATTCTGAAAACCGGACAGTCTATTCAAACCTTGAGGTAACAAATGATTCTGTGATAGCACAAGGAAATAACCATTACTATGAACACGAACATGAGTCGACCGGGAGAAATCCGACGGATTCACATATAGGCTATGAGCAAGAAGAACGATATGAGGATTTGAGGGAGAGGAATCAAGCACCTGATATGTATGGATCAAGGCGGAATTATGCAACAACACATAATCCAAGGCGGAATGAATCTGAGTTCATGCACCGGGAAAGGACGCCCGAGCCACGTTGTAGGCAAGAACAGAGGACAGCTGGGAGTTCGGATCCTCTTATAGTATTGGTGCAAGGATTGCTAGATAGACTTGATCATAGAACCGGTGAATCATCAGAGCAAAGACCATCCTCCTCTCCTGATTACCTAAAGATGGTCTCATTAATGAACAAGTTTGGAACCGTTAGATACCCAGGATGAATAGATCCCTTCGAAGCGTCAGCATGGCTGAGAAATTTGGAGAAAACTTTCGGGCTATCCACTGCCCTAATAATTTCAAAAAGGATGTGGCAATATACTACTTGACCTAAGATGCTTCTGCTTGGTGGGATAACGTGGAAGAATACTATATGGGAAGAGAGATCGACTGGGAAGATTTTAAAAAGGAGTTTGAGCGGAAATACTTCCCACCTGAAGCAAAAGACCGGCTGGAGATTCAGTTCTTGGAGTTAACTCAAGGCAACCGGAGAGTCAGGGAATATGAGGCGGAGTTTATAAAGATAAGGAAATATTCTCCTTATGGAGCAAGGAATGAAGGTGCACTAATTCGAAGGTTTATAAGAGGATTGCGAGCGGATTTGGCTACCCGACTGCAAGTAGTGAAGTTTCATAGCCTTTATGAATTGGCGGAGATAGCGGTAAATGTTGAAGAAGGTATGGAAAAGGAGCAAGCTATGATGACGCATGCAGAGCCATCTCGCAGAACTGAAGGGCTAGGAATACGAAGTATGAATAATAAAGGACAATTTAATCGAGGGACAGGCCGAGGAAGAAGGAATGACGGACGGTTTAGGAGTAGCCTAGATTTGTGTTACACTTGTGGTGGTACATGCCATTTTTCTAGCAGTTGTCCTTATAGTTAGGGAAGGAAAGCCCCTAATTATATTACTTGTTTTTCGTGTGCTGAGAAAGGGCATTATGCCAACAGTTGCCCCCATAAGAGACAGGTTACGCTTCCAGCACCACCCACTAGACTTGCGATTGAACCCACCCCGCTCTAAATCCTCACGAAATACGTACAAACTATCAGCATATCCATCGTTCCGTAGTACTCACAAAGAGCCTACACAAAAATCCCCTAACAGTTTGGCGCTAGAAGGAGGGGAGTAATCTAACTACGTGATGATGGCAATGGATAAACGTAACGAGCTACCCGATGCCATTCGAAGAGGAATTAAGCCCGAAGGCTTATCCGACAACTTACAACGTTGAGCAGACGAACTCGTCAAAGCTGAGCCCGTCCCGCCATGCCTACGAGGTAGGACGATCCATGTCATATCCGAAAGACCAGAGGCGTACAGCGTGAACCACACCACTATTCAGGAAAACGCCCGCGACATATGGGGCAACTCCGAGAGGGTCAAGTCAGATTATCCCGAAACCGATGAAATAACCTTTACCGCCGAAGAACGAGAGGGAGTCTTGGTACCACACCACGATGCCCTCGTCATCTCGCTTACTATAGCAAACTGCCTGGTTAAACGAATACTGGTGGATAGCGGCAGCTCAAGTAATATCATCTTCCAGACCGCATACCAAGGTCTGGGGCTGGAGGAGAAAGCTCTGATACGAAAAGCAAATCCCCTTGTAAGATTCAGCGGGGAGGTCAAGCAAACAATAGGGGAGGTCGTCCTCCCTGTCCATACTGAAGGGGTCAGCCTACCTACTAGGGTCCTGGTAGTCAATTGTGACTCCCCCCTACAACATGATCTTGGGCCGAGCGTGGATTCATGGAATGGGAGCAGTTCCCTCGACTCTCCATCAGACGATAAAGTTTCCCACTCCTTGGGGCGTTAGGGCGGTTAGAGGAGATCAGGAGACTACCCGCCGATGCTACCAAGTCGCTCAGAAGACACAAATCGAGGCCGCTTCGCCCCCGCAAATCAAGTCCCAAGTTCCGCACACAAAGAGCCGGAAGTCGAGGATATGGATGACGTGCCACTAGTCGAAGGCGAATCAACCCGTAACCTCAAGATCGGCTCCAAGCTCCCCGAGGGATTAAGAAGAAGGCTAGTAGATTTTCTCAGGTCCAAACCCGATTGCTTCGCGTGGTCCCATTCGGACATGCCCGGGATCGACCCCGCGATCATTGTGCATCAGCTGCAGGTGGATCCCTCTCACCAGCCTACAAGACAGAAGCGAAGAAAGTTCGCTCCGGAAAGAGACATTACAATCAACGAAGAGGTCTAGAACCTATTAGAAGCAGGGTTCATCCGAGAGGTGCAGTACCCAGAGTGGCTAGCCAATGTGGTCGTGGTCAAGAAAAAGAACGGAAAATGGCGGGTCTCCATCGATTTAACAGACCTCAACAATTCCTGCCCAAAGGACTCTTTCCCTCTGCCGGACATCGATAAGCTTGTCGATGCTACGGCTGGACACCAGCTAATGAGCTTCATGGATGCATTCTCCGGCTACAACCAAATACTCATGCACCCCGAAGATCAAGAGAAAACCTCCTTCATGACGTCTCGGGGTATCTACTGCTACAAGGTTATGCCCTTCGGCCTGCAGAACGCCGGATCGACATATCAGAGGTTGGTGAACATGATGTTCGTGGATCAAATAGGAGAAACTATGGAGGTCTACATTGACGACATGCTGGTGAAATCCCTAGAGGCGGAGGGCCATATCTCGCACCTGCAACAGGCCTTTTCTACCCTCCGTAAATACAATATGAAGCTCAACACAGCTAAATGCTCCTTCGGCGTCAGCTCTGGAAAATTCTTAGGATACATTTTGACCCACCGGGGCATCGAAGCTAATCCAGACCAGATCAGAGATATCCATTCAATTCCTTCCCCGAGGAGCATAAAATAAGTCCGGAAGCTAACTGGCAGAATGGCTGCTTTAAGCAGATTCATCTCCAGGCTCTCTGATAAGTCCCACGCCTTCTTCGAAACCCTCAAGAAGTCAAAGGATTTCGAATGGACCTAGATGTGCGAATCGGCTCTCCTGGAGTTCAAGGATTATCTTACTACTCCCCCTGTCTTATCTAAACCTTTGCTTGGAGAAGTCTTACTACTATACCTCGCTGTCTCAGAGCATGCAGTTTGTGCCGTCTTGGTTCGAGAAGAGGGAACCAAGCAACTGCCAATCTACTACGTGAGCAAAGCCCTCCTAGACACAGAAACCCGCTACAGTCACCTGGAGAAGTTGGCCCTGGCCCTAATGGTCGCTGCTCGCAAATTACGACCTTACTTTCAGGCTCATCCGGTGGTGGTCGTCACTTCCTTCCCTATAAAGCTGGTCCTACATAAGCCTGAGGTCTCCGGACGATGGGCAAAGTGGGCAGTAGAGCTGGGAGAATACGACATAATCTTCTGACCCACTACGACAATTAAGTCCCATGCCTTAGCAGACTTCATGGCAGAATTCTCTCCAGCTTTACTCCCGGCTCTCGAGCAGGAGGTACGCCTTCAGAGTGGGACAAAGGGAGAAGGGGAATGGGTCCTACACGTAGACGGCTCCAATAACGTTCGGGGAGCAGGAGTAGGAATCGTACTCACGTCCCAAACGGGGAACACATCATCGAGGGCCGTAAGATGCAACTTCAAAGCAACGAACAACGAGAGAAAGTACGAGGCCATGATCGCCAGGTTATCGCTCGCTCACCAGCTGGGCGCAGAGAACATCCAAGTCTATAGCGACTCCCAACTGATTATCAACCAGGCACAGGGAAAGTATCAGGCTAAAGACGACTGTATGATCCAATATCTGGCAGTCGGTCATTGACTCATCAAAAAGTTCAAAAGCTGTAAGCTCACTCAGATCCCCAGGGAGCAGAGCTCACAAGCTGATGCTCTGGCTAACTTAGGATCCGCCCTCGAGACACAGACCCAAATAAGCATTCCCTTGTTGGTTCTCCAATGGCCAGCCACCCTAGTAGAGCCACAGAATGAAGGGATTTCCGCCAACGAAGAAGAAGAAACCTGGATGACTCCCCTGGTCCGATATCTAGAGGACAACATACTTCCAAAAAACCGCAATGAGAGCAGGAAAATCAATAAGAAGGCCGCTAGGTATTGCCTCTCTCAGGGGAAGCTATACTGCAGGTCGTTCTCTGGCCCATATCTGAGATGCGTTACACCCCGTGAAGCGACCAAGATCCTAGTGGAATTACACGAGGGAGATTGCGGGTCTCATTCCAGAGGCAGGAGCCTAGTGCTAAGAGCCAAAAGAGCAGGTTATTACTGGCCTACGATGGCCGACGACGCCAACCAAAAAGATAAACATTGTGACAGATGCCAAAGGCACGCGCCTGTCTCCAGGCTACCTCCGGAGAACCTCAAATCCATAAGCTCGCCCTGGCCATTCAGGAAATGGGGAATGGATATAGTAGGGAAGTTCCCCATTGCACCGGGGCAAAAGGTCTTCCTCCTGATAGTGACAGACTACTTTTCGAAATGGATCAAGGCAGAAGCACTCAGCAGAATAACCGATCTCTAGATCAGAAAGTTCATATGGACAAATATAATCACACGGTTTGGGGTTCCAGAAGAAATCGTCACTGACAACGGCCCCCAGTTTACGAGCCACAATTTCAAGGAGTTCTGCAAAGACTGGGGGCATCAGACTCTCCTTCGCTACGCCACGACACCCCCAGTCTAACGGGCAAGTAGAGTCCACAAATAAAACTGTGGGAAACATGCTGAAGAAGCGCTTTGAGGGTTCCAAGGGAAACTGGGCAGAGGAGCTGCACGGAGTCCTCTGGGCCTATCGGCCCACCCCCAAGACAGCAACCCAGGAAACCCCCTATGCGCTTGTATACGGAGCAGAGGCTATAATCCCCACCGAAATGCACATGAAGACCACAGTCTCGGGGACTACCTCTCAGGAAGAAAACCACGAGCCAATGTCGCTAAGTCTCGATCTACTCGACGAAAAGAGAGAAACTGCCCGACTGAGAAATTGGTCCTACCAGCAGGAAGTAGCCAAGACCTACAACAAGAAGGTCAGAACCAGAACCTTCCAGCAAGGCGACTGGGCCCTGCGACGAACAGAGAAAACAACTGGGAAACTCACCCTCGGATGGGAAGGACCCTACAAGATAATAGAGGTATGGGGAGCAGTTTCAGGACGCCAAAGGTAAAATACAACCCAATTGCTGGAATTCCCTACACCTTATAGCTTTTCATTTCTAACTAAGATCGCTAGATCATATTCTCTATTTCCATTATTTAAGTATTATGTTTTCCTACTCCTATGTATGCTGAAACGTCCCCGGACTAAAAGCTTATATAATAAAATAGTTCCGACTATAAAAGAGTAGAAGGAATGCCATAATACTTAAAGGGGCAAACGAGCTTGATCAGGTCCAAGAGACCTTCGATCCTGGCCAACCGTTAAAAAAAAGTGGTACGACCATGAAAAAACAAAACGGGTATGAGACATAAGGTAGGAATGGGTCTGCGCAAACCTGAGTATGCCGTCAATACTACCTAAAACCAATGTATAACCTCAGGCATATCGGGGTCCCAAACAAAAATACCAAAAATGTGAAAGTACATGTATTAAAACGCTACGTGCTAGAATAATACAGGGGACACGAGGTATAATTGCCATTGAGCAAGTGCAAAAGTCCGGGAGCACCACATAATTTTGTACTTCTCCAGACGTGGAAAGTAGCAAAGTCTGGCACTTGGGTTTTCACCCACACCAGCCCCCTCTAAGTCTGATAGTGGCATTCTGCAGAAAGCAGCATGCAGCACGGGAACTCGATAGTGACCAGCTTCCGAGAGGTAGAATGCGAAATCCCAACAGGTACCGGTAGTGGCCTCACCTAGGATGGCAGAATACGGTCCCTTAAAATTAAAACTGAATACCCCCGGGTTATTAAGAACTTTTGGGTCCCCATGCTGTCTCCGGATCCTGAACAAATTTCTTCAGGGCCTGGAAAAGGTAAACCTCCAGGTTCTTATTAACCTCCGGGCCCGACTACGATCTCAGGATCCAAAGATAAAACCTCCGGGTCCTCAAGAGACCTTCAGGCTAAATTCTCAATTCCGAACTTACGGGAAAAAAGGAAATAGGGTTTTGCAGGAAAAGAAATTCATTACCAAAGAGTATTGTTCCAAAGAAGAATCAAGAAAGGCAACAAGAAGCCATTATTCAAAAAACAGACTCGACAAAAAAAACAAACATCTAGAAAAGTGGACTGGCCGAGACTCGAGACTCTGCAGCGGACCTCGAATCTACTTGAGGGCACCCTCCAAAGTGATGATCCGATCCTTCATAATCAAGCAGATGCCAGCGATATTCTTCTTCAGGATCCCAGCATTATGTCCTTCCTTCCAGCCATTCCTTCATAAGCTCCCGTCTAGCCGAAGCTCTCACTTGCCAAATTAAAAGTCACGCTGAGCTGCCATGTCTCGCACCCGGTTACGAAGAAGAAACAACTCAGTAAAAAGCCTCTGTCGAACGCCCATCAACAGTGAATCTCCAATCACTGTCCTGGAGGGGAGTGGCCTAGTTTTAGCAGCTGGCAGTGTTACCCTAGTCAAACGAGGTGGGGGAGCATAGAAAGGGCGTCTTCTTCGTGCTCCAGCCTGCTGATATTCGTCATAGAGGGTAAAAACATGGAGTCTCGCAATATTCCTTGGGGAGTAAAAAATGAAGAAATTAGACCCTACCAAGATGAGATTCTACTAAAGACGACTGACGCAGGACCGCCTTGCTCATCAGGAAGTGCACTCCACGGAAACGTCGAGGAATCGCCAACATCTCTTTCGCCACGGTTTCCCCAAGAAAGGATACCGGACGAGACACATCTGAATGCAAAATCAGTTGTCAGCAAACCAACAACAAAAGAAGGAAAAAGCGCCCGGAGCAAGGCTTACCAACGGTACGCCAAAATGTAGGATAATGGAAGGGTTCCTGGATCTTCATAAACACGTACCGACTGGTACAGTTGTCTCCAAAGGGGTAACTACCCCAGGTCCCTCTTGAAGGCTCTTCAACCAAGGGAGCGCCGTCACGAGGCGGCGGTGGTAGAACTCAGGCATGATTGTCAGAGGGGCAAAGTAGTAGGAGTATAGAACTTCGTGTATCCCGGTATCAAGACCATAAAGCTCCCCGAGTACTTGGATCGAGATTAAAGTCTTCCAGGATGAAGGAGTAAGTTGAGAAGGATAGAAACCCAAAAACGATGATACTTCAGCCACAAGCGAAGTGACGATCCCCCGAAAACTTGCTACCAGATACGCCTCAAAGATGGCTATCTCGCCTGGCCCCCCATCAGGAGCGTGCTCAAACTCCAAAGAACTCCTCATCTGCACCGAAGAATGAATCCCGTACTTCCTCCGTATCACCTTAAGACCCCCCCCCCTGAATTTCAGAACGCGGGCCATCATCTAGAATGAGGGAAATCCATGGACTCGCAGACCTCGTTCCAACCCTACGACTTGAATGAACCCTAGTACATATTGAAGAAGAGCCGAGGACGATATCAAATCCGTCTATCATCCTAGAAGGTTCGGAGTAAAGGATGTGGAGAAAAAGAGTGTTACCCGAGAAAATGAAGGATTTAGGCCTGAGCAATAGAGATCGCGCGAGATTTCGGTGAGAAAGAAAAGGAAACCCAAAAGTCCGGGCAGCGAAAACAGGGGAACAAAATCAAAAACCCTAAGATTGACTTACACGTGTCGGAAAGATGAGACTGCGCGGGAAAACGAGTCTCAAAGCATGATAAGGGAACTTATCCCTTGGACTTAGGGACCTGAAAAATTAACAGGACCTTGAACAGCCCGTTACCAGCATCATCTCTCCGTTCTCTCCAGACTGTACGCAGCTTAGTATCAGAATTCTCGCCTCATTATCTCCAGAAGAAAAAATAAGCTACTACTAGACTCCGGTCAAACACAAAGGAACCGACCCTCACCTGGGTTCAGAATGAGTTCCGGCTTGAGTGGAACCCAGGATAGCAGTCCTGCCTAAGGGGAGCCTGCTGAGAATGAGCAACTCCGGTTGACTTGAATGCACAGGTTATTCCCCGACTTCGATGACGAAATCGAGAAATAAGGGGCAAACTGTTGGAGAAAAATACTCTGGTATCATTTCCTCCAGCTTCCAGGAAGGACCCAGACCCTCGGGTCCCCGATAAGGGAACGCTCCAGGTCCCCGCTAGAACGAACCCTGAGTTCGGTCCGTGGAACCGAATTCCCTTCCAAGAAATGGAAAACTTCCGATAAGGAGAACCTTCCATATTTCCGAATATGGAAGAGTTTAACCTAAGGAAACCGACTCCTAGACGACTACATAAGGACTACTAAAACCCTAAAGCAAAGGATCGACTTCCTCAAGGCTTAGAGACTAGAATTAGAAGCCTAGAACTAGGGTTCTTATTCAATACTTTGTAACCTCTCTTGTTCTGGTTTTATCTAGTAAATAATACGTCTCTTCAAGCCTATCTCTATTATCCTCTCTAAATCCTCATGAAATACATACAAACTATCAGCTTATCCATCGTTCCGTAGTACTCACAAAGAGCCTACACAAAAATCCACTAACAATACCAATAGTAAAAGAATACCAGGATATATTCCAGCCCTTGGAAGGATTGTCCCCACCCCGAAGTTATCCTTTCACCATTACATTAGAGCCGGGAGTAGCCCCAATAGCAAAGGTATCTTATCGAATGTCTCCAGCTGAGCTTGCTGAATTAAAGAAGCAGTTGGAAGATTTGATAGAAAAAAGATTTATCAGACCGAGTTCTTCACCATGGGGAGCACCAGTCTTATTTGTAAAGAAGAAAGATGGTACCATGCGGTTATGCATCGATTATAGAGGGATTAACAATGTTACAGTAAAGGACAAGTATCCCTTGCCAAGGATCGATGAATTGTTTGATCAGCTTCATGGGGTAAGCTGGTTCTCAAAGATAGATTTTATTGGGCAAAAATACCCCGGTATCATTTCCTCCAGCCTCCAGTCAGGACCAAGATCCTTGGGTCCCCAATAAGGGAGCGCTCCAGGTCCCCGCTAGAAGGAACCCCGAGTTCGGTCCCTGGAACCGAGCTCCCTTCCAAGAAATTGAAAACTTCCGATAAGGAGAACCTTCCATATTTCCGAATATGGAAGAGTTTAACCTAATGGAACCGACTCCCAGACGACTATATAAGAGCTACTTGAACCCTAAAGCAAGGGATCGAATTCTCCAAGGCTTAGAGACTAGAATTAGACGGCTAGAACTAGGGTTTATTCAAAGATCATTGTAAACTCTTTTGTTCTTGTTAGTCTGATCAATAATACGTCTCTTCAAGCCCATATTCTCATCATTCTCTCAAATCCTTATGAAATACATACAAACTCATCCGGTTTACCAGCTTGTCCATCGTTCTGTGGTACTCTAAAAGAGCCTACACAAAAATCCCCTAACAGTTTGGCGCTAGATGGAGGGGAGTAATTTAACTACGTGATGATGGCGATGGACAAACATGACGAACTACCCAAAACCTTTCGAAGGGGGATCGAGTCCCAGGACATATCCGACAACTTGCAAGGCTGGGCAAGCGAGCTCGTCAAAGCCAAGCCCGTCCTACCATGCCTACGAGGCAGGACGATCCATGTCATATCTGAAGGACCAGAGGCGTGCAGCGTAAACAACACCGCCATTCAGGAAAACGCCCACGACGTATGGGGCAATTCCGAAAGGGTCGAGTCAGAATGCCCCGAGACCAACAAAATAACTTTCACTGCCGAAGAAGGAGAGGGAGTCTTGGTGTCACACCGCGATGCCCTCGTCATCTCGCTTACTGTAGCAAACTGTCTGGTTAAAAGAATACTGGTGGACAGCGGCAGCTCCAGTAATATCATCTTCCAGACCGCATACCAAGGTCTAGGGCTGGAGGAGAAAGTCCTAATACGTAAAACAATCCCCTTTGTCGGATTCAGCGGGGAGGTCAAACAAAGAACAGTGGAGGTCGTCCTCCCTATCCATGTTGAAGGGGTCAGCCTACCCAATAGACTCCTGGTCGTCAACTGTCATTCCTCTTACAACGTTATCCTGGGCCGAGCGTCGATTCATGGAATGGGGGCAGTTCCCTCGACTCTCCATCAAACAATAAAATTCCCCACTCCTTGGGGCGTTAGGGCGATTAGGGGAGATCAGGAAACCGCCCGCCATTGCAACCAGGTCACTCTGAAGAAACAAATCGAGACCGCAACACCCTCGCTAATCAAGTCCCAAGTTCCGCATTCAAAGGAACCAAAAGTCAAAGATATGGATGACGTGCCACTAGTCGAGGGCGACTCAACTCGTAACCTCAGGATCGGCTCCAAGCTCCCCGAGGGATTAAGAAGAAGACTAGTAGATTTTCCCAGGTCCAACTCCGATTGCTTCATGTGGTCCCACTTGAACATGCCCGGGATCGAGCCCAAGATCATTATGCACCCGCTGTAGGTGGATCCCTCGCACCAACCTATAAGACAGAAGCAAAGAAATTTTGCTCCGGAGAGAGACATTATAATCCACGAAGAGGTCAAGAACCTATTGGAGGCGGGATTCATCCAAGAAGTGCAATATCCAGAGTGGTGTTGGGGTCGAAAACGGTTACGACGAAGTTAATGTCCAAACCTCCGCAATAACAAGTGTGAGTGTCTCTCTGCGACAATTATGCTTGATAAAAAAAAATGTGTCAAGACACAGGACCTCGAGATAAAACCTTGTTCGAGTCTCGGTTGGATCAAACACAAGCTGTCCCAAGGTAACGGAAACGTATCTAAACCAGCCAGGGATAAGTTCGAGTGTGCCGATCGTAACACGGACAAGCCAAGCTCGGTCACTACGCAATGACCGAACATGCACACTGCTCGAGCCAAGCTCGGTCGGTACGTAGCGACCGAGCGCACGTCCCGCTCGGTCGCTAAGTAGCGACCGAGCTTTCCCGAAACATCGAATACGACATGAATCCATGCATTCTTGTTTACTCTTTGATGATATCTCCCGAAGACCGTAGCAAACCCATTTTATGTTTCTCGACATTTTAAATCATCAATCAAACTTTACGATAAAACCACGGAAAGTTTGTTTTTTATCGAAAGAAGCCGCAATTAACGCTCTGAGCCAAAAAACGGCCCAAAGGGACCTAAGACATGACTCGAAGCCCACTTTACGATTTCTTAACCAACAGCCCGTAAACCGTGGGACGGTTTAGGCTTGGCTCGCAAGGAAAGATAAATGTCAAGTTTCCGCGGATAAATACGAGATTTTGGTAGATAATTACGAAGATCGGGAAAATGGAATATCTCCATTTTTAGGCTATGACGGCTTAAGGGCAGAAGGGGAGAGTGTAAACCGACCTAGGAGCGAGTATATAAGGAATCCTAGGCGAGAGGCATAAAGAGAGAACAATTTTCAGAGCAAACTGAGCACTTAGAGAAATTAGGCAACTCTCCATTTTTGTTATTTCGAGCTGCGACTCAATTAGGTTTAGCCATCTTAGGGTTGTTAGAACTAGGAATCTCGCCGACAGCTCTCGAGCCCAGGCTTATACCTTGTTGTAAACGCTCATACGGAAATTCAGAATAAGACTTCTCTTTGCTCTCTTTTTACGATTTCTTATACTTTATCGTTGTTATCACGTGTTCTGATTGCTTGGCGTGTGGTATTAGCAGATATCCGGGACCTCTGGGAAACTAGGGTTCTCCTACTTTCCTAATTTAAACGGAAATTGACAGTGTGAATTTCGGTTCCCACAAGTGGCTAGCCAACGTGGTCGTGGTCAAGAAAAAGAACGGGAAATGGCGGGTCTACATCAACTTGACAGACCTCAACAAATCCTGCCGCACATCGATAAACTGGTCGATGCCATGGCTGGACACCAGCTAATGAGCTTCATGGACGCTTTCTCCGGCTACAACCAAATACTCATGCACCCCGAAGACCAAGAGAAAACCTCCTTCATGACGTCTCGAGGTATCTACTGCTACAAGGTCATGCCATTCGGCTTAAAGAACGCTGGATCAACGTATCAGAGGTTAGTGAACAGGATGTTCGCGGATCAAATTGGAGAAACTATGGAGGTCTACATTGACGATATGCTGGTAAAATCCCTAGAGGCGGAGGACCATATCTCGCACCTGCAACATGCCTTTTCTACCTTCCGTAAATATAAATAGAAGCTCAACCCAGCTAAGTGCTCGTTCGGCATCAGCTCCAGAAAATTCCTAGGGTACATTGTAACCCACCGTGGTATCGAAGCTAATCCAGAACAGATCAGAGCTATCCATTCAATCCCTTCCCCGAGGAACGTAAAAGAAGTCCATAAGCTGACCGGCAGAATGGTGGCCTTAAGCAGATTCATCTCCATGCTCTCTGACAAGTCCCACGCCTTCTTCGAAACCCTCAAGAAGCGAAAGGATTTCGAATGGACCGAGAAGTGCGAGTTGGCTCTCCAGGAGTTCAAGGCGTATCTTACCACTCCCCCTCTCTTATCTAAACCCTTGCTCGGCGAAGTCTTACTGCTATATCTCGCGGTCTCAGAGCACGAAGTCAGCGCCGTCCTGGTTCGAGAAGAGGGAACCAAGCAACTGCCAACCTATTATGTGAGCAAAGCCCTTCTGGACGCGGAAACCCGCTACAGTCATCTGGAAAAGTTGGCCCTGGCCCTAATAGTCGCGTCGCCGCTTGCAAATTACGAGAAGTGCGAGTCGGCTCTCCAGGAGTTCAAGGCTTATCTTACGACTCCCCCTCTCTTATCTAAACCCTTTCTCGGCAAAGTCTTACTGCTATATCTCGCGGTCTCAGAGCACGCAGTCAGCGCCGTCCTGGTTCGAGAAGAGGGAACCAAGCAACTGCCAATCTATTACGTGAGCAAAGCCCTTCTGGACGCGGAAACCCGCTACAGTCATCTGGAAAAGTTGGCCCTGGCCCTAATGGTCGCGTCACCGCTTGCAAATTACGGCCTTACTTTCAGGCTCATCCGATGGTGGTCGTCACTTCCTTCCCTATAAAGCGGGTCCTGCATAAGCCCGAGGTCTCCGGACGACTGGCGAAGTGGGCTGTTGAGCTTGGGGAATACAACATAATCTTGAGGTCGCTACGGGAATTAAGTCCCAGGCCCTAGCAGAATTTGTGGCAGAATTTTCTCCAGCTTTGCTCACGGCCCTCGAACAGGAGGTACGCCTTCAGAGCGGGGCAAAGGACGAAGGAGAATGGATCCTGCATATGGATGGTTAGATGAGTGTCTCCATCTCCTGGTGATAGTCTTCTACACTCTTGGCTCCTTGAGAAAGCCTTCTCAATTTCTGTTGAAGATCTCGCCCATAGTGAGTAGGAACAAACCTCTTATTCATCACAGTCTTCATCTCAAACCAGAAAGCTATCTGAGGCTCTCCATTGCATCTGCTAGTAGTGGCAATCTGCTCCCACCAGTTTATAGCATAACCATAAAATTCAGTGGCTGCTAATCTGACATTCCTCTCCTCAGTAAACTGCTGGCAATTGAAAACCAACTCTATCTTCTTTTCCCACTCCAAATAGGCATCTGGATCATTCTTGCCATGGAATGGAGGTATTCTTAGCTTAAGATTGCCAAGATTATCAGCTGCTGGTCGTCTGCGGTTATGGTGTCTACTGTGTTGGCTAGCCTGATGTTGGAGTCAAAAACGGTTACGACGAAGTTAACGCCCAAATCCCCGAAGAAGAAAAACGTACAAAAATTCTTCGACAAATATTTTTTCGAAATAGATTCTTCTTCACGAAAAACCTTTGCGGAAGAAACGCGAATCATCGGACAAGAGCTCGAGAAGGATCGTTATGCAGCGACCAAACACGTGCTCCGCTCGGTCGCTACATAGCGACCGAGTTCGAGCCAAAGCTCAGTCGCTACGTAGCGACCAAACGCCCATTCCGCACGTAGCGACCGGGCTCGAACCAAAGTTCGGTCGCTACGTAGCGAACGAGCTCCTCTGAAACGTCGATACGACATCAGTCCATGCATTCTCGTCTATCCTTCGATGCTATCTCCCAAATATCGTAGCGAAGGTCGCTACGTAGCGACCGAGCTCTTCCGAAACGTCGATACGACATCAGTCCATGCATTCTCGTCTACCCTTCGATGCTATCTCCCAAATACCGTAGCGAACCCATCTCACGTTCCCCGCCATTTCTAAGTTATCAATCAAACTCTACAGTAAAAAAAACCGCGGAAAGTTCATTCTTTATCGAAAGAAGACGTAATAAACGCTTCGAGTCGAAAGACGGCCCAAAGGGACCTAAGACAAGACTCGAGGCCCAACTTACGATTTCTTCACCAACAGCCCGTAAACCGCATGTCGGTTTACTCTTGGTCCGCAAGGGAAGGTAAATGTCAAGTTTCCGCGGATAAATACGAAATTTCGAAGATAATTACGAAGATCGGAAAAAATGGAATATCTCCATTTTTATGCTATGGCGGCTTAAGGGCAGAAGAGGAAAGGCGTAAACCGACCTTGGAGCCAGTATATAAGGGGTCCTAGGCGAGAGGCATAGGGAGAGAACTTTTTCAGAGAAAACTCAGCATTTAGAGCATTTAGGCAACTTTCCGTTCTTGTTATTTCGAGCTGCGACTCAACTAGGTTTTGCAGTCTTAGGTTGGTAGAACTAGGAATCTCGCCGACAGCTCTCGTAGCCAAGGCTTCTACCTTGTTGTAACGCTCATACACGGATTCGGAATAAAACTCCTTTTGCTCTCTTTTACGATTTCTTATTTCTTTTGGTCTTTAATTGCATGTTCTGATTGCTTGGAGTGTGGTTTAACAGATATCCGGGACCTCTGGAAAATTAGAGTTTTCCTAACTTTTCTAATTTAAACGGAAATCGATAGTGCGAATTTGGGTTCCCACAGTTTGGCGCTAGAAGGAGGGGGATACGGATCAATCTAACTCTAGACCACATCACGCTCAACCAGACATGTCAACTGACGACACAGATAACGTGCAGACTCCTCTCAACGGAGGCAGCGGCACTGATCTCCACACTCCCGCAGCAAACGTATCCACGGCCAACGCACCAGCCAACGCCGCGGCGCTCGAGGAGTTCCAAAAGATGTTCGCCACCTACGAAAAAAGGTCGGAAGAACAGGATAAGCTCTTGAGCACCTTGACCAAACACGGAGCACCTTGACCAAACAAGTTGAAACTTTAACGGCAAGGACTCGAGCAATCCGCCCCCGTGGAACAACTAAAGTCTGCGGAAAAAGACTCGACTTTGTGACCCCACTCAACATGCCTGGAGCCGCCCAGGAACGACCTTCGGGTCAAAACCCTAGCGAGAAGTCTCCCGTCAAAAGGGGAAACTCCGAAAGCCGTCCGCCTCCCGCGAAGGCTTCAGAGGACAACGGAGTCGAGCAAGTCAACCTGGATCATAGCGATGTCTCGAACAATACTGATGAGGACGCCGACAGACATCTAAGAAGGACCAGAAGCCGGTTCACTCGGGAAAGCTCCCCGTTCGACAAACAATTGACAGAAGAGAAGGAAATCCTCTATTGGAACGAACAGGAAGAGCTGGCTGAAAAACAAACCGAGCTCACTCGCAGTAAACGCCGACAAGCGCGGAAACCTGCTGACGAGACGTCGGATATACGCGATCTTCGCGACTATATCACCAAGACTGCGGGAGAAGTAAAAGCCGTAAAAACTCAAATCCATCATGCTACGAGCGCGGCCCCCGAGATCGACAGACTGCTGGAAGGGGCTCGGAAAACCTCTCCCTTTCACCGCTCGCATCTCAGATACGATGGTATCCGATCCAGGAAAGATTAAAGTACCGAAGTATGATGGTACGACCGATCCGAGAGCGCACCTTCAGGCTTTCCACATCACGATGGGAAGAGCGAGGCTGAAGGACGGCGAGAGAGATGCCGGCTACTGCCGCCTGTTCGTCGAGAATCTAGAAGGAGCAGCCCTCGAATGGTTCGCG
>NW_013617423.1:121550-122041 GCF_000695525.1 Brassica oleracea var. oleracea | reverse complement strand
CGTTCATATCTCAACGTTCCCAAAAAATCGTAAATAATTTTTACGAAAACTCACGTCTCGAACAAACTAACAGATTGAACGCCTCAATGAAGATAAATATGAGACGACAACTCATGTTCTTTTCAAACCCACTCTAAACAAAGTAACCAAAACAAACATCCATTATATAAACCGCATAGCGGTAGGAGTTCAAGGCCACACTCGGCCAGACATATATGAACAAAGGCCACACTTGACCGCTAAATACTAGATAAAGGAAAAAACTCCTTCCCGCCAAAACACTCACAGGTCAAAGTTAAAACTCCCAGACAAGGAAGCCCCGAATGCATCCGCGGGAAAGTTCACTTCCTCATCATCACCAGCAAAATCAGTCGTAGTCACTACGGTATCAGGGGAAACCAGGATGGGATCCCAGAATCCCTGGATCTTCCCATCGATTGGAAGAATGGTCACCTCAGCGTGAGCATGATCCTTCATGCCACCCTTCATTA
>NW_013617423.1:120677-121273 GCF_000695525.1 Brassica oleracea var. oleracea | reverse complement strand
CCTCAATGGCCGATCCAAGCAAGTTCAAACCCTGTAAAACCGATTGACACGTTATAAGCCGAAAATAATAATAACGATCGTCAGAATTCTTAATATTTATACCCCGTTAATGATGCGAGATCCCTTCGCAACAACTTTTTGCCTCCCTGACTCGCTCGTGGCCTGAGGAGCGTCAAAGCCCGATAGAAGGCCAGCGAAGAAATCGTCGAAATCTGGAATAGGGACCTCGCTCGTACCACTTCCATCGCCGAAAGCAAGGTTCGGATCCCATCCTGGAAGCATGCAATCGTCCACCAAAAACTCCAGGTCGCCGAGATCAATATCTTTCCCCTTCGAAAAATGCTGCCCCGTCACACAATAGCGGGAGCGGCATTGGGACCGTCGTTGGGACCTTGGTCTTCATGTTCGGAATCACTCCTTGTTTCTCCGCCCAAAGCAGGACCAGGATGCACAAACCTCAACTCCTTTCGAACTCTCTTCGGCGTAAAAGAAGTCTAGAAAAAAGGACCATTCCTAAGCAGATTCCTCATCACAATAATGTCCTCAGGAAACGGAGCAAGAGGGTTGATAGAGGGACGATCGTTCGGCAACCTCCG
>NW_013617423.1:118158-120599 GCF_000695525.1 Brassica oleracea var. oleracea | reverse complement strand
CTTTACCACTGACATGAAGTTCCGAGGAACCAGCCTGTACATGCCCGTTTCCCTAATGATCTGTAATCGAAGAAGCGCTTCGAAGTGATCAACGGTGAGAGAAAGACCATGCTCGTAGCTCAGGACCAGGATCCCTATGAGGTGCTGGATGCCAACAGGATTCAGTTGGCTTATCACCACTCCGAAATGACCCAACACACGGACGATGATCTCGGGGATCGGAAACCATAAACTAGCAACGCACTACAAATGCCTCGTAATAGGTAAAGAAGCCCTCCGGGGGACTACTAGCGCACTCTCCTTGACGAGGAACCCTGGATTCCACCGCATCCGAAATATGGTAGAACGACCGCATGATCTCGAGAAATCCGCTAGTGCTCCTACTTGGTGCACCTGCCTCCATCGGGCGATGGTTCATGACCGGGAACGATTTTTCTATGGGAGGCGTGATCGAACCGTAACGCGCCACCCACCATGCCCCGTTCTCGGCGGGGTCTACCGAATGAGGAACAAATTCCATCTTCGGCACTCGAAGCTCTTCATAAACATTCGCTGGCAAATACCCTTTTTTCGAACTCCTCTTCTTACTCGACATCTCATGTTTTTCTTTAAAATCAAGGAGGAAATGACAAAGAGAAAGAGAAAGAACTTTTCAAGAAAAACCTCTCAATGATAATGAGTAAGTGTGAACGTTATGAAGAAGTTACCTCCCTTCTTATAGGCATGTGAAATTACTATTTACTTGCGGATTTTTGGACACGAACTTTGCCCAAATGCACCAATCTCGTCCAAACTCGCCATACCACGCATTGGGACCTCGCTAGAAATTCACGTTCCCAATGTGCTGGGGGGCTAACTGTTGGGGTCAAAAACGGTTACGACGAAGTTAACGTCCAAATCCCCGAAGAAGAAAAACGTAGAAAAATTCTTCGACAAATATTTTTTCGAAATAGATTCTTCTTCACGAAAAATCTTTGCGGAAGAAACGCGAATCATCCGACAAGAGCTCGAGAAGGATCGTTACGCAGCGACCAAACGCGTACTCTGCTCGGTCGCTACGTAGCGACCGAGTTCGAGCCAAAGCTCAGTCGCTACATAGCGACCAAACGCCCATTCCACTCGGTCGCTACGTAGCGACCGAGTTCGGGCCTGGACTTACGATTTCTTAACCAAAAACCCATAAGCTGTATGACGGTTTATGCTTGGTTCGTAAGGCAAGAGAAATGTCAAGTTTCCGCAGATAAATGTGAAGTTTCCGAAGATAATCATGAAGATCAGGAAAAACGGAATATCTCCATTTTTTAGCAATCACGGTTTAAGGGCAGAAAGGGGAAAGTGCAAACTGGCCTAGGAGCAAGTATATAAGGAGTCTTAGGCGAGAGGCAAAGGGGGAGTCAGAACAGAGCAAACTTCGCACTTAGAGCAATTAGGCAACTTTCCGTTTTTTTTTTTTTCGAGCTGCGACTCAACTAGGTTGTGCAGTCTTAGGTTGTTAGAACTAGGAATCTCGCCGACAGCTCTCGTAGCCAAGGCTTCTACCTTGTTGTAACACTAACACGCGGATTCGGAATAAAACTCCTTTTGCTCTCTTTTACGATTTCTTATTTCTTTTGGTCTTTAATCGCGTGTTCTGATTGCTTGGCGTGTGGTTCAACAGATATCCGGGACCTCTGGGAAATTAGGGTTTTCCTAACTTTCCTAATTTAAACGGAAATCGACAGTGCGAATTTCGGTTCCCACACCTGAGATTCATTATCACTCTCACCAGCTGAATCCTCTTGAACTTGTTCACCATAGATCCTATGACCTCCAACTACAACTCTCGGTCCCCTTCTAGGCCCTATGCATGCTCTCTCGGCTCCAACAGCAGCTCGCCTCTCTTGTCCTGCATTGTCATCAAGTAAATTTTCATTAACTTGTTGAGCACGGTTGTAATTAGCTTGCATTCTTATAGTTATCTCAGTCATCATAGCCTCAAAAAGAACTTGGCTGAGGTTGATTTGTTGAGCAGCTGGTTCTCCTACTTCCTCTCCATCTCGTCCATCAGCCATTGTTCCTGAAAGACAATTTAGCAAGGACAAAGAAACACATAAAAATTAAAACAAACTCTCTCTCACTCAATTTCAGCTGCCAAGTCTCTGTCTTTCTCACAAGTTCAGTTAAGATTCAAAGCTCTACACCTAAGATCTAGAACTAAACCCCAATGAATCAGAAAGAAAGTATTAAGAGATTTAGGCACCAGCTGACTTTACCACCATGAGCTGGATTACTCTTCAGCTTTTTTTTTTTTTTGATTTGGATTAGAGATCTCTTTTCTTTTTATTTTTTTATTTGCAGGGTTGGCTCAGCTGGCTTACAACAGATAGAAAGATAAGAGAAGTGTTTGATGGATTGAATGATCTGAGTAGACAAATCGCAAACCCTAACCTTCAAGTGGCTCT
>NW_013617423.1:113072-117564 GCF_000695525.1 Brassica oleracea var. oleracea | reverse complement strand
AACCAAGCATAAACCGTCATAAGGCTTATGGATTTTCAGATAAGAAATCGTAAGTGGGCTTCGAGTTGCGTTTTAGGTCTATTTGGGCCGTCTTTAACTCGAAATGTTTATTACGGTTTCTTCGATAAAAAAAAACTTTTCGAGGTTTTTATCATAAAGTTTGACTGATGACTTCGAGTGATGAGAAACAAAGAATTGTTTAGCCATGGCCTACGGGAGATAGCATTAAAGAGTAGATGAGAATGCGTGGATTTGTGTCGTATCGACGTTTTGGGAAATTTTGGTCGCTACGTAGCGACCGAGCCATGTTTGTGCTCGGTCGATACGTAGCGACCGAGCTTGGCTTGATCTCGGTCACTACGTAGCGACCGAGCCGTGTGCGTGCTCAGTCGCTGCGTAGCGACCGAGCTTGACTGGAGCTCGGTCGCTAAGTAGTAACCGAACTTGGCTTGAACTCGGTCGCTACGTAGCGACCGATCTTGGCTAGAGCTTGGTCGCTACGTAGCGACCGAGCCGTGTGCGTGCTCGGTTGCTACGTAGCGACAGAGCTTGTCTTGTACGTGGTCCAATGGCCATACTTGAGCTTGTCCGTGGCCGATTTGGATACGTGTTTGTTGCTTTCAGACAATCGGTATTTAATTGTTCGATTGAGAATAGAAAAAGATTTTACCGCAAGGCTCTTCGTAAATATTTATTTACGAGGATTACTTTTTGTAAAAACGTTCATGCTGATTTTGACGGACTTTCAGACATTGATTCCGTCGTGACCGATTTTGACCCCAACAATAGGGCCAGCTTTTCGAGGTGGCTGTAGCGGGTCTCCGCGTCCAGGAGAGCCTTGCTTACATAGTAGATTGGTAGCTGCTTGTTCCCGTCCTTGTGAACTAAGACGGCGCTCACGGCGTGTTCGGAGACTGCTAGATATAGCAGCAGGACTTCATCGAGCAGTGGCTTGGACATGAGAGGAGGAGTGGTAAGATACGAATTTAGCTCTTGGAGAGCGGATTCGCATTATCTCGTCCACTGGAAATCCCTCGGATTCTTGAGAGTTCCAAAAATGGCATGAGATTTGTCAGAGAGTGTGGAGATGAATCTGCTCAGGGCTGCCATCCTTCCCGTCAGTTTTTGAACCCCCTTGACGTTCTTCGGGGAAGGGATCGAATGAATGGCCTTGATTTGCTCTGGGTTGGCCTCGATGCCCCGGTGGGTTACGATGTACCCGAAGAACTTGCCAGAACTGACCCCAAATGAACATTTAGCCGGGTTGAGCTTCATGTTATATTTCCTGAGGGTGGAGAAGGCTTGCTGCAGGTGAGATATGTGATCTTCCCCTTCCAGGGATTTGACTAGCATGTCATCGATGTAGACCTCCATGGTTCTTCCCATTTGGTCCGTGAACATCATGTTGACCTGTCGCTGATAGGTCGATCCTGCATTCTTTAGGCCGTAGGGCATGACCTTGTAGCAGTAGATCCCTCTGGACGTCATGAAGGATGTTTTCTCTTGGCCCTCCGGATGCATGAGTATCTGATTGTAGCGGGAGAACGCGTCCATGAAGTTGTGCCCCGCAGTGGCGTCCACCAGTTTATCGATATGAGGTAGCGGGAAGGGATCCTTTGGACAGGACTTGTTAAGGTCCGTGAAATCGATGCAGACTCTCCACTTCCCGTTCTTTTTCTTGACCACGAAGATGTTGGCTAGCCACTCTGGGTATTGCACTTCGCGAATGAACCCCGCGCCGAGCAGGCTCTTGAATTCGTCGTTGATGATCGCGTCTCTCTCGGGGGCGAACTTCCGTCTCTTCTGTCTGACGGGTTGATGTAGGGCGTCCACCTGCAGCTTATGCATGATGATCTCAGGATCAATCCTAGGCATATATGCGTGGGACCAAGCGAAACAGTCAGAGTTAGACCTGAGGAAGTCTATCATTCTTCTTATCACTCCTTCGGTTAGCTTGGAGCCGATCTTGAGATGTCGGGTCTGGTCTCCTTTGGTTAATGGCACCTCATCCATTTCTTCTACCACTGGTTCCTCGATATGATGAGCCAAAAGCCTTGCTCTGTAATTGTTATAAGACCTTGGTATTTTCCTTCAGAGTGGTCTGATAGCTGGAGCCGGAATATTCTTGATCCCCATTTGATCGCCTTTATGCCCCAAGGCGTGGGAAACTTCACCATTTGGTGAAGAGTCGAGGGGAGGGCCCCCATTCCATGGATCCAGGGCCGTCCTAAGATCATGTTGTAGGACGAATCACAATCAACCACGAGGAACTTGGTTGACATGTTGACTCCTACAGCGTATACGGAGACGATTACCTCCCCAGCGGATTGTTTGACTTCCCCGCTGAACCCTATAAGGGGGGTTATCCTCCGAGTTAGAGCGCCTTCCCCCAGCCCTAGGTCCTTATTTGCGGCCTGGAAGATGATGTTGCCTGAGCTTCCATTATCTACCATTATCCTTTTTACCAGGAAGTTCGCTACAGTGAGCGAGATGACTAGTGCGTCGTGATGAGGAGTGAGGACTTTCTCCTGCTCCTTGGCTGTGAAACTTATTTCGTTTATCCCTAGGAGCAGGCGTTTTGGCTTCGCAGCTTCTAGGCCGTGTTTGGCATTCCAGGTGTTAGGGGATTTTTGTGTAGGATCTTTGTGAGTACCATATAACGATGGACAAGGCTGGTATTTGTATTAATTTTGAGAGATACTATAGAGATAAAGACTTGAAGAGACGTTTTATAGAGTAGACAAACTAGAATTACAATGATTTGAGTAAGAACCCTAATTCTAGCCATCTAACCCTAGTCTCTAAGCCTTGAAGGTCGAGCCCTTGCTTTAGGGTTTAGGTTCCCCTTATATAGTCTTCCTAAGGCGGACCTTAGTTGGTTGGTGTAGGTTAAACTCTTCCTTATTTGGAAATATTGAAGGTTTTCCTTATCGGAAGTTTTCCATTTCCCGGAGGAAGGGGAGCGATTCTAAGACCGAACCCGGAAAACTCCATAACGGGGAACTGTGGGAACCAAAATTCACACCGTCGAGTTTTGTTAATCGGAGGAAAGCCAAGTTAACCTGGCATTCTTTGAAGGTCCCGGTTATCTGCTGGACCACGCACAACACAATCAATATGAAAGATTCGAAAATAAGAAATCGTAAAAGAGCGAAAAGAGAACAGAGAGGACTTATTTCCGAATTCGCGTTTGAGCGTGAACAACAGGTAAGATCCTCGGCCACGAGAGCTGTCGGGATGTTCGCTAGTCTAGCTACCTAAGTTCTAACCTAGTCGAGTCGCAGCTCGGTAGTAAAAATGGAAAAATGCCTAAATTGCACGCCTTATGTTGGTCTATCTACACTGCGAACATAAATCTCTATCGGGAGTTTCCGAAAGCTCGCATCAGAATTTCTCAAGCAATACTCTATGTTCATAGATAGAGAAACTTCCGATGTCGATCTCTGGAGTCTGTCCCAGAGGGAAGACGAACCCCTCCGCGAGTTCATCAGCCGGTTTAAGCTGGTGATGGCCAGGGTCAGCGGGATAAGCGACAAAGTGGCCATTGACTCGCTGAGAAAGACGCGCTGGTACAAGTCGAAATTCAGCTCCGCGAGTTCATCAGCCGATTCAAGCTGGTGATGGCCAGGGTCAGCGGGATAAGCGACAAAGTGGCCATTGACTCGCTGAGAAAGACGCGCTGGTACAAGTCGAAATTCAGAAAGTGGATAACCCTCGACAAACCGCGGACGATCCAGCACGCCCTCCACAAGGCGACGAACTACATCATAATCGAAGAGGAAACGAAAGTCTTCTCGAAAAAACATAAGTCGACGAGACCATCCTCAAAAGATGTAGACCGAAAAAGGAAGAAGAAAAACTCTCGTAACGATAAGTACGTCCATCACAAGGGGTAAGAGCTTCAAGGGGTGCCAAATTACGCGATCATTTAGGATCAAGGCCGAACCACGAGTAATACATGGACTCGCAATCAAGGATATGACGAAAACACCTTCTGCGAGTTCCACCAGTCCCGAGGACACTCCACGACTAACTGCAAAGTCTTGGGAGCGAGGCTGGCCGCGAAGCTACTAGCTGGAGAGCTCTCAGAAGTAGCCAGCGTAAAAGATCTCATTCTCGTTTCCCCTTCCTCTTCTTGTGTATGTTCGCCTCTTTCGATATTGGCGTTTATCCTTTGAGACTTGACATTTATCTTCCGAACTTGACTGATACGAAGTCAATAAAAAGGTTCAACGTAATCGTATAGTTTAGGCAGCTAAGGTGTTAAGTTAATCGTTGCCGTATTATACGATTAATCTGAATCCACGCGAGAAAACTACTCTTCGCGGGTTTTTTTTTATCGTAAAGTTTCAATGGTAACTCCAATCGAGACGAAACAAGAGACCTTTCGATCGAGATTTGAAGGACAACACAAAGATGGAGGTAAGGGCGAGAAGGAGCAAGCGAAGGAGTTTAGACGAGTCTTACTTGTTTTCGCCGTAAAATCTCAACG
>NW_013617423.1:112389-113057 GCF_000695525.1 Brassica oleracea var. oleracea | reverse complement strand
TGCTCGGTCGCTACGTAGCGACCGAGCTTGGCTTGAGCTTGGTCGCTACGTAGCAACCGAGCCGTGTGCTTGCTCGGTCGCTACTTAGCGACCGAGCTGTGTAATCGATTTGTTGCGCTTCCTTTTTCTGCGATTAACCTAGGGGTTTTCTGCGGTTTTTGGGAGAACAAGTTTTACCCTTCCGAAATGTTTTCGGAAAACGTGTTTTGGTAAAATCCTTACGCATTGAGATTTCTTTTGTTCGGTAATGAGCCAAACTTACGGGGTTTGATAAGATTTATCGTTTCCCTTTATAAAAGAGAAATCACGAGATCGTTTCATTGCACGTCCTGTGGCGAAAAGTCACAGCAAGGTTTTCGATTTTCTCAAGAACTGTGGCGTTTCCATAGGCGTTGGCCATAGGCGCAGTGGCGGCTGGAGTTTTCTTACCAGCGTTGTTGCGAACTGCGATTTTCACTTTCATATTTCCAGACATTGTTTTGATCAAGTGTTTTGCGGCTATGAGTTAGAGTAATCTGTACCCCCCCTCCTTCTAGCGCCAAACTCTGGGAACCAAAATTCGCACTGTCGATTTCCGTTTAAATTGAGAAACTTGGAAAACCCTAATTTCCCAGAGGTCTTGGATCTCTGCGAGAGCCAACGGCAAGTGACCAAATATATGCGGAAAT
>NW_013617423.1:110597-112172 GCF_000695525.1 Brassica oleracea var. oleracea | reverse complement strand
TACCCCTTTCGAGGATCAAGCCGAACGTAGTTCAAGAGTGAACCAAGAGATCGAACTGCTTGTGCGCGTTCTTTGGGTAATCGGGTGCCAGTCATGGAAACAGAGCATGTCGAGAATAATGCCTTCGAGTTTCTAAATGCCGAGAGTTCTGAGTCTCCAAAGTTCTCCCCCGTGCCTCTCGCCTAGGACTCCTTATATACTCGCTCCTAGGTCGGTTTATGCTTTTTCCTCTTCTGCCCTTAAGCCATCATAACTTAAAAATGGAGATATTCCGTTTTTCCCGATCTTTCTAATCATCTTCGAATATTTCATATTTATCCGCGGAAACTTGACATTTATCTTTCCTTGCGAACCAAGCATAAACCGTCCCACGGTTTATGGGCTTTTGGTCAAGAAAACGTAAGTGGGTTTTGAGTCACGTCCTAGGTCTTTTGGGCCGTTGTTTGACTCGGAACGTTTATTACGGCTTCTTTCGATAAAAACAAACTTTCCGCGGTTTTTATCGTAAAGTTCGATTGATGACTTCAAATGACGAGAAACATGAAATGGGTTGGCTACAGTCTTCGGGAGATAGCATTAAACAGTAGACGAGAATGCATGGATTCGTGTCGTATCGATTTTAAGAAAGCACGGTCGCTACGTAGCGATCGTGTCGTGTGGGCTCGGTCGCTACGTTTAGAAAACCTCTGCCAAAATTCAGAATGAAAGTCGATGACTTACTGAAGTCATAAAGATCTTTTCTGATTTGAAAAAACGAGTTTCGTATAAGAATCATTATACGAGAAATCTTCAGGCATCAAAGCATCACTCTCATTTTCCGTTGTACCAAACGACTCACGGAAAAACATCAAAAACGTTTCGCGGCTAGATCTCGGTGAAATAACCTTTGGTAAAACTCCGTGAGTGACTCAGAGAAACTTTCACCGAAGAATAAAAACAAAAGCGAAAACGTTTCTCAAAAACCTGCGGAAACATCGTTATTTTGACATCTCCATATGTCGCGTCATTTTAATAAATTCGTAAAAACCGGTCGCCCGTTACTTACGCAAAAAATCCTTCGTATAATCAGATCATGTCATACGAAGTAACTTTCGAAAGTAAACGTAACAGGTTTTATGAAAAGTACTTTCCTTACAGCAAAAAACCACGCTGTATGATCCGACATTGGACGACCAATATAAACTTTACTTCCTCGCACCACGATCTGAAAGGTCTCATTCTTTAGCCCCGCGACTCACTAGCATCTGCTCTCATTCCGCTTGGTCACGTCCGAGCAGGAAATCACCCCGCAACTGACTCCGCACGGGCTATGTATCGATCTTCTTAGGCTTTATCTCCCTCAGAAACAAATGAAACAACTTCCATACGAATAAAGGAAACATTATACGGAACTTTCATCGTATAAATTTACCCTAAAGTGGAAAAACGTTTTCTACCACCATGGGCATACTCGGCCTATCAATCTCGATAAACGCCACTCGTCACTCGACCAATTACGCCTTTCCTTCGAAGCCGAACTAGGTTACAGCATCCCCTTTAAGGACGATTCTAACCGACTTGACCTTATTGACAGCA
>NW_013617423.1:108948-109714 GCF_000695525.1 Brassica oleracea var. oleracea | reverse complement strand
ACCGTAAAAATCGGCATGAAAGTTTTTACGAAAAATAAATCTTAGAAAAAGATATATTTTTACGAAGAATCTTGCGGAGAAAACACATTTACAAAAAATCGGAGAAAAACGCGAACAAGGTTGCCGCGTAGCAACCAGCACAAAAGCTGGTCGCTACGTAGCGATCGAGCTCTCACCAAAGCTCGGTCGCTGCGCAGCGGGAAGCGCGCTCGGTCGCTACGCAGCGCGCTCGGTCGCTACGCAGCGCGCTCGGTCGCTACGCAGCGCGCTCGGTCGCTACGCAGCGCGCTCGGTCGCTACGCAGCGCGCTCGGTCGCTACGCAGCGCGCTCGGTCGCTATGCAGCACGCTCCCCGAAGCTCGGTCGCTACGTAGCGACCGAGCTCTCACCGAAGCTCGGTCGTTACGTAGCTTGCTCGGTCGCTACGTAGCGCGCTCGGTCGCTACGTAGTGCGCTCGGTCGCTACGTAGCACGCTCGGTCGCTACGTAGCGCGCTCGGTCGCTACGTTGCGCGCTCGGTCTCTACGTAGCGAACGTAGTGCGCTCGGTCGCTATGTAGCACGTTCGGTCGCTACGTAGCGCGCTCGGTCGCTACGTAGCGACCGAGCTTCTACCAAGCTCCCTCCGAAGCTCGGTCGCTACGTAGAGACCGAGCACGTACACGGCTCGGTCGCTACTTAGCGACCGAGCTCTCCCCGAAGCTCGGTCGCTACGTAGCGACCGAGCACACACACGACTCGGTCGCTACGTAGCGACCGTGCTTTCA
>NW_013617423.1:103810-108896 GCF_000695525.1 Brassica oleracea var. oleracea | reverse complement strand
CGCACAATTCCGCGATCGGCTCAGACCAGGGCCAAACCACGGGTAATACGTGGACTCGCAATCAAGGATACGATGAAAACACCGTCTGGGAGTTCCACCAGTCCCGAGGACACTCCACGACTAACTGCAAAGTCTTGGGAGCCAGGCTGGCTGCCACGCTACTAGCTGGAGAGCTCTCGGAAGTAGCCAGCGTAAAAGATCTCATCCTCGAGGCTGATCGCTCCCCGAAGACGGACAGAAATCCACCCGCGGAGAAGTCCCCAAAGAAACCAATCCGAGGATAAACGCGGAAGAAGGCCGGACGACAAAGGAAACGACAACAATCGTCGCAGAGTCAACATGATCATCAGGGGATTGCAATACTGCAACAATACGGTTTCGGCCATCAAGGCCTACCAACGGAAGGCCGAATAAAGTGCAAACTAGCCTACATGGTCCCCTCCCCGAGATGGTCAAAGCAGCTCGATAACTTTTACAAAGGATGAAGCCGGCAGGATCGATCAACCTCAATGCGATCCACTCGTCATAGATCTTGTCATACGAGATCTGGAAGTCGGGAGAGTTCTCATTGACACGGGAAGCACGGTCAATGTTATCTTCCACGACACTCTCAATCGGATGAAAATCAAACTCGGAGAAGTAACTCCAATGCCAAAACCACTTACGGGTTTTTCGGGCGAAGTGTCAATGACTCTCGGATCGATCCAGCTGCCAGTCATGGCCAAGGAAATCACAAAAATCATCGATTTCGCGGTGGTCGATCATCCTGCCATCTACAATGTGATCATGGGAACCCCATGGCTTAACGCCATGAAAGCCGGTCCATCTACATACCACCTCGGCGTCAAATTGCCAACCCAGAACGTAGTCGCAGCCATCTGGGGTTGTCTGAAACAGTCGCGGCTATGCTTCCTCGCGGAGCAGAAGTAAAGGAAAATCGCGACTTCCGCAACGGCAACTCGCAAGCGCACGAATTTAGCTCAACCTTCGGCCGAAAACTTTTCAAAGAAAGAAGATTCAATACCTTCTGCTGAGGTAAACGCTTCAGACACCGAAACTCAGCACGATTCCGAAGTCGACTCAACCGGAAAACCGGGATAAAAACATTGACCCTGCCATCCGCTGCTGTGTCTCAAGAACCCTCTCAAGCATCTCCTCAATCTTGCTCCTTGAGTAGGCATAGGCGGCGGTGGGTTCTGGTAGTAGGAACTTCCAAAATTCATGTTGTTGCTGTAGTTGTTGTTATAGGGTTTCTGTTACTGCGAACTATAGTTGAAATTTCCCCTATTTCCGTAGGAATTTCCCCTATTTCCGTAGGAATTTCTGTTTCCACCCTGGTTTCCAGACCCTTGGAAACCTGTTCCACTAATGAAGTTCACTTCTTCTCCTTCCTATCTGCCCTCAACATCTACAGCTTCTGCATCTTCAACCAAGCAGACCTGCTTCCTGAGAAGCTTGTGAACACTGTCCAGCTTTGCCTTTACCTCATCCATCTGATCATTCCCAAGGATGGTGGCAGACTTCCTTCTCTCAAAATCAATGTTCTTGGTGTTTTTGCTATATGCTAGGTTTTCAATGACTTTTACTGCCTCTCCTTGATTTCTGGTGTTGAAGTTCCCATTGCTGGAAGCATCAAGAGCCATCTGGTACTGCACCGTGATGCCTCTGTAGAAAGTACTGAGCAGTTGTACTTCATTGAATCCATGGGCTAGATAGTATCTCTGATAAGACTTGAATCTGATCCAAGAGCCTTTGAATGATTCTACAGGCTCCTGAGAGAATGTAGCAATCTTGCTCCTCAAGACTTCAACACGTGCTTCATCAAAGAAATTGCATAGGAATGCATTCTTGATGTCGCTCCAGGATGTGAGAGATCCTGGTGGTAGCTGCTTAAGCCAATGCAAAGCTTTTCCAGAAAGTGAAAACTTGAAGAGCTTGCATAAGAGGTAATCCTCAGGGACTCCCTTGACTTTAATAGCAGAAACAAGATCCTCGAACCTCTCCAGATGGTCCATAGGATGCTCATGAGATAATCCATAGTAGGGTATCTGTCCCACGAGTGTGTAGTACTGCGCCTTCAGCTCATAATCTCTCGGAATAGTGGGAGGACGAATGGCTGATCTGTTGGTGTAGAACTGATATGGACGGTTGTAGTCCGCCAACGTCTTAGGTTGTGCAGCTTCATCAGACTCAGGGATTGCAGCGCCCTGATCGTATATCCCCTGACCTGCTGCAGTACGGAGATGACCTTCCTTGTCATGCAGGTCCCCATTTTTGTCTCGTACAAGTATCAGAGTAGCAACCATGTCTCGCGGCTCAGTATCGATCGATGTTCGGGCTGGAGTATCGATCGATGTCAGATGGAGGATGTCGGTCGATGGAAGATGAGTGTCTTCGGTCGACGGTGATGAGCGAGTATCGGTCGACGGGACAAGTGTCTGGGTCGACGGTGGTTGGTCGAAATCGAGCGACGAACAAGTGTTGTTGTCGATCGATGAGGAGCGCGTATCTTTACGGATTGTACGCTCCAAACATACAGGATCTGGTGATAATAGCAGTTGGGTTTCTTTGTTGCTTCTGGTACTACTGGGCATGTACCTGAAAATCCAAAAAAAAATTTGATGTCAAAAACTCAACAAAGATTAGATTAAACATGCAATCAAAGCTCCCTGGCAACGGCGCCAAATTTGATACCACTCAAATTACCCTAAGGATGAGTTATACTCTCTCAAATAAGAGGTCGAGTTGTAGTACTTAGGGATTGAATTCACAGGGAGCTAGGGAACTTAAGAAATCTAAAATGATTTGTTAAGGTGGATGTTTGAACGGTTTTAAATGTAAATAGCAGTTTAGTAATCAAGCAAAGTATTTGGTCAATTGATTGGTTGAGGTTTTGGTGCTTTAATAAGGAAATAGCTAGACTTAGGGTTTTTATTCAGGAAAATTGGGATTATAATCCTACAGATACCTAATGAGTTGCATGCATGATAATGTAAAGCTCAACTACTTGATCACCAAGTCCATCAGCGTTCGCAATGTTTGGACTCGTCTATTAACTAGATCTATTGATCTCAACTGTCGTATTTTGATCAATAGAAAGTGTCGATCGATAATCCTTTATGGATATCGATCGATACACCTTTTTCTCCGTCGATCGATTATTCAAGTGTGATATCGATCGACGTGTGATACCACTCAAATTACCCTAAGGAGTGAATTACTCTCTCAAATAAGTGGTTCAATTATAGTACTTAAGGATCGAATCCACAAGGAGCTAGGGAACCTATTAAATCTAGAAATTTATTAATTCTAAGTGTTTGTTTTTTTATGGTGTTAAAGTAAATACAATCCTAATTGAGCAAGTCTATTGCTCGACTAACAAGATGATTTGGGGGTGTAACTTATTGGAAAGGTATTAGATGCAGGGTTTCTATTCAGGTGTTGGAGATTATAATCCTATAGATGCCTATCAGTTGCTTGCATGATATATTAGAACTCAACCCCTTAAACACAGTGATAAGCGATGGAAATGATTCACTGGTTAACTAACTAGATCTTGGATCTCAATTGTCGTTTTTTGACCACAAGAAAGTGTCGATCGATGGTCCTATAGGGACATCGATCGATACACCTTTCGCAAGATCGATCGATTGTCAGAAGACAGTATCGATCGATGCTTCTAGTAAAGCCCTTGGCGCAAGTTGATAATGAAAACTAGCTTCCTGGTTCAGCGGTAGCCTTTTTCCTATCGTCTAGTCTGACATATTAGATTCAGGACTGGATGGTCAAGGTTGCTTGACTCATGCAGATTCCTAGATTCAATATTTTAGGTAACTAATCTAGAACAAACATTAAGATCAATCAATCAATAAATACAACAACTTAGCAATCTATAGTTGGGGCTAATCCCTCTAACCTATTTGAACCCTGAATCTAACAAGTGAACTACTTTGACATAGCTAAGCATTTCATGACACAAAATATAAATGAAAACTCCATAGAATAGAATAGATTAATCAAATGGAGTTCCAATCACAAATATCTCTATGATCTTCTCTCCTAAAACTCTCTACTGAAAATAAGAAAACAAAGGTGGCTGAAAGCTCTCTTGCCTCCTAACACTTAGGCAAGTACATGATGTACATCGATCGATCTTAATCTTCAATCGTCGAGGCGTATCTTCTGTATCGATCGACGACACTGGATGTGCATCGATCGATTGTGTTTTCTTCGTATCGACCTCTAATGGTCAGCTCGGATGAAATCTATCAGTGTCAGACATAATCTGTTGGTGTTCATGTCACATCGACCTCTAATGGTCGCTACGTAGTGACCGAGCGGAATGGGCATTTGGTCGCTATGTAGCGACTGAGCTTTGGCTCGAACTCAGTTGCTACGCAGCGACCGAGCGGAGCACGCGTTTGGTCGCTGCGTAACGATCCTTCTTGAGCTCTTGTCCGATGATTCGCGTTTCTTCCGCAAAGGTTTTTCGAAAAGAAGAATCTATTTCGAAAAAGTATTTGTCGGAGAAGTTTTGTACGTTTTTCTTCTTCGGGGATTTTGGACGTTAACTTCGTCGTAACCGTTTTCGACCCCAACAGTTAGCCCCCCAGCTCGTTAGAGTCGAGACTCTTGCGGGCGGTTTAACGATTTTGGCGAAGTTAGGCGTTTCGAACGAAGTTTACTTCAAATTCCGCGGAAGAGAATTCTCGAGAAAACTTTTATTTTAAAAATATAAAATTCTGAGTCCCCATTTCTATAAGAAGTGAGCCCTTGTCATTCATTTGCTTCACACCTTTCCTTCTTCAAACCTTCAAAAACTCTCTAGCTCCAAATCTCTCTCTTTTTTTTTAACATGTCTTCTTCCCATGGTGACAAGCGAAGTTCCGATGTGGAGATGGGCGAGGCTACATCTCCAGCGCCGATTCAGACTTCTCCGGTCGAAGCGCCGGCTTGCGTCGCTGATCATCTCTCCTTTCGATAGAAATTAGTTGGTCGCCAAGCTGAGAAAGAAAAGGTTCGAGCCGGCGCCGAGTTACCGTCCTCTTCTACACTGGCCGTTGCTCCGGATCATGGGACCGAGGGT
>NW_013617423.1:102305-103601 GCF_000695525.1 Brassica oleracea var. oleracea | reverse complement strand
GCACTGGCCGTTGCTCCGGGTCATGGGACCGAGGGCGTAACTCCGCGAGATTCGGGAACTCTCGCAGGCTCGGTCGTTCCGGATGCTTCGGCTTTACCTGCTGGATCGTCCACGACTCCGATTCTCGTCGAAGATAAGGAGAGAGCAGCTGACTCTATGCCGCCTCCTCCGGCCAGGAAGGAGATCGTTCTAGCACTGCACACTCTTAGTGTTGTTCCGGTTACTCAGCCTAAGGGCCGGAAGAGGAAGTTTACCAAGGGCGGTGACGGGGAATCTTCGCAGCGAGGAGGCTCGAGCATAGCGTCGGGGCTTCTCGGAAAGGTTTGTCGCCTCGAGCATAGCGTCCGGGCTTCGCTCACTCACTTTCTTGATCGTTGTATATTTTTCTAAAAGACAAAGAATCCCTAACTTTCTTCTCGTTTCGCAGTTCATGTCGTTGATCGACGGGATGATCAGCGAGTGCGGTTCTGAGACCAGTCGTCTTGCCGGGGAGTTGTTGGAACTTCAGGGTAGATGGTCCGAAACCGAGGCCATGCTGACGGCAGTTAAGGGTTCTCACTCCGTGAAAGTGTCGAAACTTGAGATCGCGATAGGGGTGCTCGAGAGGGACCTCGGGAAGACGGCGAGTTCATTGTTCAAGGAGAAGAAAGCCAGGAAGGCCAAATCTTCGGAGGTTCATCGTCTTCAGCGTCAGATTGAGAGCGATGCGGGATTAGTGAGCTGCGGGGTTCGAGAGGCCAAGGACGCTCTTAGTTCTGAGTTCAAAGCTCGCTTGGTGAAGATCTCCGCCTTTCTGGGCTCTCTCGAGTGCATTCGGAATAGGGATTTAGCCTTGGCGACGATCGAGGGCGGGATGGCCGTGGTTCATTCGTTCCAAAGTGAGACTCCTCCGACCTTAGAGGCCGAAGAGGCCCGACTGTCCGGCAGCAAGGGAGATTTGGCAGTAGTGGATGGAGATTTTCGATCTCATCCTAGCCAACGTGTTCAGAAGGCCCTGAGGGGAAGGATCCGGTACTCGGGGGTGAAGTGGCTCAAGGTTTAGATGAAGCGACGGGTGAAGAGGGAGCGTGAGCTCTGAGGATGACTTTGGTTAGATCTCCTGCGGGAGATTTTTATTTTTTGTTTATGTTTGATGTTTCGGCCTTAAATGGCCTTATTTCGTGTTTCGGGACTGGCCTTGTGTGGCTTTGAATCCCCGCCGCTCTGCGGCTTTTATGACAAGATGGTCGAGTTGCATTTTTCATAAGCTTACGTATGGAGTGGAAGAAGGGTGATGAGTTGTCGTCTCATATCCTT
>NW_013617423.1:100394-102029 GCF_000695525.1 Brassica oleracea var. oleracea | reverse complement strand
ACTGCCTACGTACTACTTATGGAGATCAAGCCGTCTCGTAGTTCGGTGATTACGAGTTGGTCAGTGATAGTATTTTTTGAGATGCATCGCGTTCCAGGTCCTTGCAATTTTTATGTCTTGCATGTTGGCAATTTCGTAAGAGCCTGGTCGGACGATTTTTTCTGTTTTATAGGGTCCTTCCCAGTTTGCTCCGAGTTTTCCCGCGTTTCGTTCAGCGGTGTTTTGGAAGACTTTGCGAAGGACTAGATCTCCCTGATTAAATCTGCGATTCCGTACGTTGGAATTGTAGTACTTCGCGGCTGCGTGTTGGTAATTTTGGATCCAGATGAGCGCTCAATCCCGGCGCTCGTCAATGAGATCGAGGTCGTCGAGGAGCATTGCGTTGTTGAGCTCCTCTCGTTCAGGGAGCAATCTTCTCCGAACACTAGAGCGAAAGGGGTTTCTCCTGTTGCTCGCCTCGGGGTGGTACGGTGGGACCAGAGGACTCCCTCGAGTTAGTTGGCCCACCTGCCTTTTTTGGCCTCTAAGTGTTTCTTCAGTCCGTCGAGAATGATTTTATTAATCGTTTCAGCTTGTCCGTTACACTGCGGATACCTGGGCGTCGATTTGTTAAGCTGTATCTTCCATTTTTCGCAGAACGCTTCGAACTGGGTGGAGATAAACTGAGATCCATTATCGGTTACGATTTCGTAAGGAACACCATGCCTGCAGATGATGTTTTTCCATACGAAACTTTCGACTTGGACATCTTTTATACTTGCGTACGAATCTGCCTCTACCCTTGAAAAGAAATCGGTGAGGGCTAGAATGAAACGCTTTTGCTTTGAATTATGGAGGGGACCGACGATGTCCATGGCCCAGCGCATAAAAGGATAGGGCGATGTGATGGAGGAGAGGACTTCGGCTGGTTGTCGGATGGTTGGAGCATGCCTCTGGCATTTTTCGCACTTTCGTGCGAACTTCTCGCAATCTCCGATCATCGTTGGCCAGTAGTATCCATGGCGTTTAATTTTCACTGCCAGTGATCTTCTGCCGGAATGATTGCCACAGGACCCCGAATGTACTTCTTCCATCAATTTTTTCGCTTCTTCCCCTTCCAGGCACGTCATGAGTGGTCCGGAGAATCTCCATTTGTAAATTTTGCCATCTACTGTTACGTAGCGCGCGGCCTGGGTTCGGATTTTGTGGGCTGCCCATTTCTTGGTGGGCAGGCGTCCATCGATAATGTAGTCTTGAAACTTCTGTAGCCACGGGGTATCGCAACCGTAATTAGATTGTTCCAATTGCGGTCGTATTGCAACTTCTTCTTCTTCGTCGTCTTGACCTTCTAAGTGGTTGACGACAATTGGCGGTCCGATGCTCGGGTGTTCGATGAACTCGACCGGAATTACCCTTTTGAGTCCTGGATCATAACTTGGCGCTAAGGCCGCGAGAGCATCTGCCTGGACGTTTTAGGAATGGGGAATTCGCGTGAGGGCAAAACAGTCAAACTCTTGAGCTAGTTTTCGGACCAGTTTAAGGTACGCATCCATCCGTTTGTCCCTGGCTTCATACTCTCCGCTGTACTGACTTGCCACTAACTGGGAATCGCTGTAAGCGTGGATGTTTCGTATCTTCAAGCCGTGAGCCAAACGC
>NW_013617423.1:98424-100199 GCF_000695525.1 Brassica oleracea var. oleracea | reverse complement strand
TCGGTACTCGATATCGTATTCGCTAAGTTCTACCGCCCATTTGGCTACTCGGCCCAATTGACTCAGGCTATGCAGGATCGTTCGTAGGGGAAAAGTCGTGAGGACGACGATCGTGTGGGATTGGAAATATGGTCTTAGTTTTCGGGCCGATGTTACCACCGCGCATGCTAATTTTTCCATCAGTGGGTATCTAGATTCCGCATCCAGCAAGGTTTTGCTGGTATAGAAAATGGGTTTCTGTTCGCCGCATTTTTACCTGATTAGCACGCCGCTCACAGCTGTTGCTGATACAGCGATGTACAAGAACAAAGGTTCCCCCTCCACTGGTTTTGCGAGGACTGGGGGGGAAGCCAAATACCGCTTCAGCTGCTGGAAAACGTTTTCGCATTCTTCCGACCATTCGAATTTTTTATTTCCCCGTAAGACATCATAGAAAGGCAGGCCCTTGTCTGTCGATCGCGAAATAAAACGGTTAAGTGCCGCGACTCTACCGGTCAACCTCTGGACTTCCCGCTTATTCTTCGGCGAAGCCATCTCGATCAGTGCGTTGATCTGTTTTGGATTGGCTTCGATGCCACGTAATGTGACTAGGTAGCCGAGGAATTCCCCTGTTGCACGGCGAATCTGCATTTTGTCGGGTTGAGTTTCATGTTATGCAAACTTAACTGGGCGAAACATTCCTCGAGATGTGATATGTGATCCTTTGCTTGGAGGGATTTGACGAGCATGCCGTCGATATAAACTTCCATTGTTTTACCAAGTTGTTGAGAGAACATACGGTTCACGAGTCGTTGGTAAGTTGCGCCAGCGTTTTTGAGGCCGAAGGGCATTACCCTGTAGCAATAGGTTCCGCGATCGGTAATGAACGCAGTTTTTTCGAGATCGTCTGGGTTAATCATAATCTGGTTGTAACCTGAGAAGGCGTCCATGAAAGACAGAAGTTTGATTCCTGCCGTTGCTTCTACCAATCGAATGATGTGTGGCAGGGGGAAACTATCTTTTGGACAGGCCTTGTTTAAGTAGGTAAAATCCACGCAAACTCGCCATTTTCCGTTTTTCTTTTTGACTACTACGGGGTTGGCGAGCCAGTCTGGATACCTCACTTCTGTTATTAACCCGACTTTAGGCAATTTTTCGACCTCGTCGTTGACCGCGGAAGCTCGTTCAGGTCCTAGCTTCCGCCTTTTTTGTTTGACGGGCTTGAAAGTCGGATCGATATTCAATTCGTCACACGTTATGTCAATGCCAATCCCCGGCATATCTTCCGCGGCCCATGCGAAAGTATTGCGGTTCTTTTTTAGACAGGTTACGAGTTCTGTCCTCAAAGGCTCGCGGAGATTGGCTCCGATTTCGACGCATCGTTCTGGAGATGCTTCGTCGAGACAGACCATGACCACAGGCTCGCAAGTTGGTTAAAGTTTTTCCTCTAGGGCCGCGATGTTACGAGACTTCCAGTAGAGTTCAACCGAATCTTCACTTCGCGAACCTTGGTCGGAGACCTTTTTCTCTGTTTTTCTAGAAACGGTCTCGAGGTTTGGTCTTTTTCGTTTTTGTCCTGCGGTGTAACACACCTGTGATACTCTCGGGTTTCCCCATATTACCTCGATTCCGTTAGGGGTTGGAAACTTGAGGCAAAGATGGTACGTGGATGGGATGGCACGCATGGCGTTCAACCATGGCGTTCCCATGATAACATTGTAAGATGCAGGACTGTCAACAACTAGAAACTCTGTGACTCTTGTCACGGTTCCGGCTTTGACTGCGAGATTAATCGA
>NW_013617423.1:88939-97868 GCF_000695525.1 Brassica oleracea var. oleracea | reverse complement strand
CATAGCATAAAAATGGAGATATTCCATTTTTTCCGATCTTCGTAATTATCTTCAAAATTTCGTATTTATCCGCGGAAACTTGACATTTATCTTCCCTTGCGGACCAAGCGTAAACCGTCATGGGCTATTGGTTAAGAAATCGCAAGTTGCGCCTCGAGTCGTGTCTTAGGTCCCTTTGGGCCGTCTTTCGACTCGAAGCGTTTATTATGGTTTCTTTCGATAAAGAATGAACTTTCCGCGGTTTTTACGGTAAAGTTTGATTGATAAATTAGAAATGGCGGGGAACGTGAGATGGGTTCGCTACGGTATTTGGGAGATAGCATCGAAGGGTAGACGAGAATGCATAGACTGATGTCGTATCGACGTTTCGGTAGAGCTCGGTCGCTATGTAGCGACCGAATTTTGGTTTGAGCTTGGTTGCTACGTAGCGACCGAGCTCCGGCTCAAGCTCGGTCGCTACGTAGCGACCAAGCTCCGGCTCAAGCTCGGTCGCTACATAGCGACCGAGCGGAATGGGGATTTGGTCGCTATGTAGCGACTGAGCTTTTGCTCGAACTCGGTTGCTACGCAGCGACCGAGCGGAGCACGCGTTTGGTCGCTGCGTGACGATCCTTCTTGAGCTCTTGTCCGACGATTCCTGTTTCTTCCGCAAAGGTTTTTCTTTAAGAAGAATCTATTTCGAAAGAGTATTTGTCGGAGAAGTTTCCTACGTTTTTCTTCTTCGGGGATTTTGGACGTTAACTTCATCGTAACTGTTTTCGACCCCAACATGACTTTATAGTCATGGCGGGTCAAAATATTACGCCATACTCCCATAGTGCCACGGCCCATTTGGATAGGCATCCGGAGACTTATGGTTTGTGGAGGACCAACTTCATAGGGAAGGAGGTAACAACCACGATTAGATAAGCCTGGAAGTAGGGTCGGAGTTTGTGGGAGGCGACTATCAGGGCTAAGGCCAGTTTTTTGAGGTGGCTGTAGTGGGTCTCCGCATCTAGGAGACCCTTGCTTACATAGTAGATTGGTAGCTGCTTGTTCCCCACCTCGCGAACTAAGACAGCGCTCACGGAGTGTTCGAAACTGCTAGATATAGTGGCTTGGACAGGAGAGGAGGAGTGGTAAGATATGATTTCAGCTCTTGGAGAGCGGATTCCCATTCTCCCATCCATGGGAAATCCTTCGGATTCTTGAGAGTTCCAAAAAAGGCATGAGATTTGTCAGAGAGCCTGGAGATGAATCTGGTCAAGGCTGCCATCCTTCCCGTTAGTTTTTGAACCTCCTTAACGTTCTTCGGGGAAGGGATTGAATGAATGGCCCTGATTTGTTCTGGGTTGGCCTCGATGCCCCGGTGGGTTACGATGTACCCGAGGAGCTTGCCAGAATTGACCCCGAATGAGCATTTAGCTGGGTTGAGCTTCATTTTATATTTCCTAAGGGTGGAGAAGGCTTGCTGCTGGTAAGATATGTGGTCTTCCGCTTCCAGGGATTTGACCAGCATGCCGTCGATGTAGACCTCCACGGTTCTCCCGATTTGGTCTGCGAACATCATGTTCACCAGCCGTTGATTGGTTGATCCCTCGTTCTTTAGGCCAAAGGGCATAACCTTATAGCAGTAGATCCCTCTGGACATCATGAAGGATGTTTTATCCTGGTATTCCAAATGGATGAGTATCTGATTATAGCCGCAGAACGCGTCCATGAAGCTCATCAGCTTGTGCCCGCGGTGGCGTCCACCAGCTTGTCGATATGAGGTAGCGAGAAGGGGTCCTTTGGACATGATTTTATTGAGGTCTGTGAAGTCAATGCACACTCTCCACTTCCCGTTCTTTTTCTTGTCCACGACGACGTTGGCTAGCCACTCTGGATACTTCACCTTGCGAATGAACCCCACGCCGAGCAGGCTCCAGACTTCATCGTTGATGATTGCATCTCTCTCAGGGGCGAACTTCCATCTCTTTTCTCTGACGGGTTGGTGTAGGGGATCCACCTGCAGCTTATGCATGGTGATCTCCGGATTGATCCCAGGCATGTCTGCGTGGGACAACGCGAAGCAATCGGATTTAGACCTGAGGAAGTCTATCAGTATTCTTCTCAACCCTTCGGTTAGCTTGGAGCCGATCTTGAGATGTTGGGTCTGATCTCCTTTGGTTAATGGTACCTCATCCATTTCTACTACCTCGGTTCCTCGGTGTGATGAGCCGGAGGTTTGCTATGTAATTGCTGTTAGACCTTGGTCTTTCCCTTCAGAGTGGTCTTATAGCAGGAGCGGGAATATTCATGATCCCCTCTGATCGCCTTTATGCCCCAGGGCGTGGGAAACTTCTCCATTTGGTGAAGAGTTGAGGGGACGGCCCCCATTCCGTGGATCCAGGGCCGTCCTATGATCATGTTGTAGGACTAATCACAATCAACCACGAGGAACTTGGTTGACATGTTGATTCCTTCGGCGTATACGGATAGGGTTACCTCCCCAGCGGTTTGTTTGACTTCCCCGCTGAACCCTATAAGGGGAGTTATCCTCCGAGTGAGAGCACCTTCCTCCAGTCCCAAGCCCTTATACACGGCCTGGAAGATGATGTTGCCTGAGCTTCCATTATCAACCAGTATCCTTTTTACCAGGCAGTTCGCTACAGTGAGCGAGATAATCAGGGCGTCGTGGTGAGGAGTGAGAACTTTCTCCTACTCCTTGGACGTGAAACTTATTTCGTCTGTCCCTAGGAGCAGGAGTTTTGGCTTCGCTGCCTCTAGGCCGTGCTTGGCGTTCCATGTGCTTTTCTTCGCGGCTGCATGGCTTATGCCACTGATTTCTGAACCACCCGAGATGACATGGATCACTCGATCCTGTCGCGGTGGTGAGACAGGAGCAGCTTCAGTGGGCTTACCCGTTGCCTCCTTGCTTAGATGGCTCTTGGCCTTCCCGGAAAGGAACTCCCTGAGGTACCCTTTCCTCTGACCGTTGCGGAGAAGGTCGCTCTTACCAAACAAGTCCCTGGGGATCGTGGGGACGATACTGTTCGCTACAAAAAAAAAAGAATAAATAAATAAAATGCGTTAGATACCTCCGAGTATCTATACGAACCAAATTTCCAACTATCGTACCACGATGAAAGTTCCATTTTCCACGGAACAAGGGGTGACAGTTCTCCTCGACGGATGCGCGATCGATTCGAACATAGAAAAAATGCTTGAACCATACCTTGGCATTTGAAGTATGCCCCTGGATTATCGACATAAGTCTCTTAGGAGCCATGCGGTATGAGTAATCAATCGAGGTCTTTCAAAGTCATCAGGGCTGAGGTCCATTCCGAGCTCGTAGCTCAGGATCTATACACCAAGAAAGTTCTGCAACGTTGCAACGTTTAGCTGACTGATCGACAGCTCAAAACGGTCGAGTGTGCGGACGATGGCCTCATGAATCAGGAATCACATGCGACAACGTGTCAGGAAAGCTTCCTAACATGTGAAGAATCCCTCGAGGGGATCCTCCGCACTCTCCCCATGCGCCGGGAATCGAAACACAACCCCGCTCGGAACTCTGTAATTCTCCCGAAGGGTCTTAAGATAGGCGGGAGAGGTCCTGCTCGGAAGGGTAAGATCAAGCTGCGTCACGGGTCTTTTGGGATAGAAGACTTCGGGCGGAGGAGTTATCTAACCGCATAAAGCGTCCCAGTACGCTTCCTTCTCTTCTTGCTTGACCTCGAATTCTTCTTTGGGAACAATCTCCTCATTGGTACAAGGATTGCCAGAAGATGATTGAGGGGAAGTCTTTTTCTTAGAGGATCTCTTTCTTGAAGTCATTTTTTGAAAAACATAAACTTTGACACAAAGGTAAAAAGAGAGAAGATAAGAGAAATTTCTATCTTAGAGAAATTATCTTGTGAAGAGAAGTTAATGAAGACTTTGAAAAAAACTTACTCCACCTATATATAGGAAAAAATGTTACTATTCATTCTCGGACTTTCGACAAACGATTACGTCTAATTCCATCAAAACAAGTCACACCACAAGCTAGGATCCGTGGACCTCACACCCAGGTCCACGGATCCTAGCTAGCTGGGGGGCTAACTGTTGGGGTCAAAACCGGTCACGACGGCATCAATGCCTGAAAGTTCCCGGAAAACCAACTCTCTATCGATCCTTGAAAATTAGACATTCTCGGAAAACGGTTAATCAAGTAAAAGACAATTTTTCGCGGATGCGAACCGAGGAACGTCGAGAAGAGGATCAGTCTGGATAAGGTCTCAATCGTAAGCAAGGACCGACCACCTCGTCCTAGTGCGAGGACCCTCTCAACACGGGTCACCTTGCCCATGGGCGAGGACGACCCGCCCCGAGGTCACCTCGCCCATGGGCGAGGATGGCCCGCACCAAGGTCACCTCGCCCATGGGCGAGGACGATCCGCACTGAGGTCACCTCGCCCATGGGCGAGAACAACCCGCACCGAGGTCACCTCGCCCATGGGCGAGGACGGCCCGCACCGAGGTCACCTCACTCATGAGTTTCACCCCGGGTGATGGGAGTGGAACTAGCGAGGCTCCCCTTCCGGACGATTTCTTTGCTAACCTTCTTTCCGATTTTACTACTCCAGCGTCACTGGATAAAGCATTGAGGAGAGAAGTGGTCGTGGAAGGTTCTTGGTTGATCAACGAGGTTTAGTCTCTGAAAATTTTTTTTTTTTGGCGATTCTTTGTTTGTCACTTCCATGTTTGACCCTTGATTCGTGTAGGGAATGCGGGTCTTTAATTCAACGTTTGACGGAAGTTTCAAAGAGGCGCGTCTTTCGCACTTCAAGGCCGAAGAGATTGAGAGGAAATTCATCCGTTTTCAGAACGAGGTTTTGGAAAGAGAGCGCAGACAGGCTGAGTCCCATTCCAGAGCTCTCATTCGTGTGGAGAGGAAAGGGAGGAGGACGATTGTTGCTGAGTTAACAAGGAGAGCTACGTTTTTTGATGCTGTGGTCAGGAGCTTCAAGGACGCTCAAGAATACGTGGGTGACTTCCGCGAATGCCGCGGTTCGGTTGGTACCCTTTGGAAGTTGCAGAATGCTGCTTTCTCTTTTCTCTCCAAGGTTGCTGAGATGTCGGTCCTCATGGATGGGTGCGCCCAGGCCGAGTCGATGGTTCCTCCAATCGAGGGGAGGATCCGAGAGCTTTGGGAACCCATCGAGTTTTCAGTGGGCACGACGGAAGCGGGAGACGATGCTGCGGACGAGGGAGGAGAAGTAGATCAGCCCGCGGACTCCGTTGGAGTCTCGATGACCGGGTATCTTGACCTTGATCTCTGAAGGTTGTCGGGATTGTTTTCCCTTTGCCTTTATCTCTAGATTTCGTATGGTGTTTTAGGCCGAGTGTGGCCGTTTGTTATTTGAGTGTGCTATGGCCTTGCAAGGTCATTTGACTATGTATACGGGACTGGCCGTTGGTGGCTTCGAATCCCAGCCACTCTGCGGCCTTTTTATATATAACGAACGTTCTTTTAGCATTCTATGGGTTTTAGTTTATACTTCTGCCAAGTGTCGAGGGAAAGACATGAGTAGTCACTTCATATCTTAACTCTTAATTTGTCGTTCCGTTCGTTTGCTCTTTCGAGGGTATTCGAAAATGTTTAGGAGTTTTACGAAGTTTCGTGAGCATTTTAGATGTGGACGATGAGACATGTTTTAAGATCTCGTATCAGTTTCTATATCATGTCTTGAGATGTTAATGGACCCGTAGGACTGGGTTTAGGGCAAAATCTAGGTTTACTTTCGGCTCTAAGGCTATGCGACGACTAATCGGCTTTCGTTTTGCCGGTTGGCGATTTCTGCCTGATTCTTTTCGATTAAAGTCTGCGACTGGGCGCCGGCTTATATGACTTGTGTGGGAAGAATCGAGCACTCTCCAGAGAACGTCTAGTGTGCTGACCAAAATTTTGGAGTTTCTTGTATAGCGCGCTATTGTATCCTTGTTGGATGTAAGAGAACCTTTAGTTTTTATGAAAGGTTTGACTACGAGTATTTTTTAGAGAACATTTTGGACTTGTCCGTCGGGGCCAATCGATGGACATTTTGTATTTTAGAGTAAAGGACGGACTGTGTATTTGGATAATATCTTTCGAGAAATATTTGTGACGTCTCGCTTTCTCGAAGATATGTCTTTTGCTGTGAGATGGCTACGATCTTTTTTTTTATAGAAGATGCATTTATCCGGTCTTTGCTTGACCATGAGTATGTGTGAATTATGTAGGAATTAGTTTTCGTCCAAGGACTGCTTGGACGGTATGCCCTTATCTTGGGCGTTTCTTAGGCCAACCCTAAATTACTGTGACTTATTGTAAGTGAATCGTGAGATCCGAAGAAGGTAGAATTTATTGAAAAAGTTTCGAAAATATCAAGTACATTCATGAACATTTCGGATTTTCTGGGAGTATAAGTAACGAGGGGGATAGCTGAACTTGTCGATAGCCTATGTACCTCTTTCGGGGATGAAGCCATCTCGTAGTTCTGCTTGTTGCTGCGGGTGTTCCTACTCGCTGGATGGGATCGTTCCGGTTACTTCAGCCGTTGGGGTTTCAGTTGGATCGACGACCGTTTCAGGAGTTGGGATGTCCTCTGGCAAGGCGATGGACTCGGGGCCTATGTCGCTGTCTGGAGTCATTTCCTGGTCGGGTGATTCTGAATCCCTTTTTATGGAGCTCTAGGGAGTGTTTTGAGCTTTCTTAGCCCGCTTCGGGTTGACCGCGGGGGTGTTCCGAGTTTGTCGTAGTTTATGCTCGGCCAAGAAGCAGAGCCTAAACGGTTTCTGGCATCCCCAGATTACCGCTGTTCCGTTTGGAGTTGGGAATTTGATGCGAAGGTGGTAACTCGACGGTACCGCTTTCATGGCATTGATCCAAGGAATTCCCATGATGACATTGTAGATGGACGGGTTATCGAGTACCGCGAAGTCAATGATTTTCGTCACCTCTTTAGCCATCACTGGGAGTTTGATTGATCCGAGGGTCATCGACGTTGCACCTAAGAAACCGGTAAGAGGTTTTGGTTATGGGACGAATTCTCCGAGTCAATGTTCATTCTCAGGAGGGTATCGCGGAAGATGACGTTGACTGTGCTTCTCGTGTTTATAAGGATCCTTCCCACTTCCAGCTCTCGGATTACCAGATCGATAACCAATGGGTCGCATTGAGGTATGTCGATTCCGATGGTTTCCCGCCCTTCGAAGAAGATCGTATCGTTAGGGGCGTCGTCGGTTGGGGACCGAGACAGCCAGCTTGAACTCGTCTTAGCCTTCTGTCCATAAGCTTTGATCGACAAGATCGAATCGCAATAGAATTGCGATCCGCCGATGACCATGCTCACCCTTCGATGGTTGCTATCGTTTCCTCGGTCATCTTGCCTCCTTCCGCGTTTCTCGCCCGACTGATTTTCGCCGGTGTTGTTTTCGGGGAACTATTTATCAGTTTTGGGAGGGCGATCGTAATCCAGGAGGAGGTCATTTATTCCTGTGACCTTCGAAATTTCGCCGGCGAGGAGCTTCGCAGCAAGCCTTGCGCTGAGAACCTTGCAGTTCATAGTGGAATGACCTCAGGTCTGGTGGAACTCGTAGTAGGAATTATCCTTGAACTGGTTCCTGGTCCAGGTATTTCCAGAAGTCCTTCCCTGTTCGGAGTTGATAGCGTAATTATGCTCGCCCTGGAGATCTTCTCCCTCATGGAGGACTAACTTGTCGTTACGAGGGTTTTTCCTTCTTGCGGACGGCTTCTGCGGGTTATACTTTTGGGAGAAGACTTTCATCTCTTCTTCCATCATGATGAAGTCCGTTGCCTTGTGAAGAGCATCCAGGATTGTTCTCAGTTTTTCAAGGGATAACCATTGCCGGTGTTTCGACCTGTACCAGAGAGTTTTCCGCAAAGCGTCAACTGCCACTTTGTCGCTGATTTCAGTGACTCTTGCCTTTACCAGCTTGAACCTGTTCATGAATTCGCGGAGTTGTTCGTTTTCTCTTTGAGATAGACTCCAAAGGTCGACATCTGAGGTTTCCCTGTCCATGAACATGGAATACTGTTTGAGAAACTCCGAGGCGAGTTGACGGAAACTTCCGATGAAGTTTCGTTTCAGACGAGAAAACCATTCGAGTGCGGCCCCTTTGAGGTTTTAGACGAAGAGGAGGCAATAGCCAGCGTCTCGTTCGCGTTCCTTGAATTTGCACCTTCCCATCACGATCTAGAAAGACTACAGATGCACCTTCGGGTCGGTGGTGCCATCGTAGACGGGAATTTTGATCTTCCCAGCGAACGGAGTTTTCCGTGATTCCTCGAGAAGTCTGTCGATCTCGGGTGCAGCGCTTGTCGCTTGGTGAATCTACGACTTTACCGCCTTGACTTCTGCCGCAGTTGTTACGATGTAATCGCGGAGATTATGGATCTCTTCAGGATTTCTAGCAGCCTTGCGAGCCTGTCGGCGTTGGCAGCGGTGGATCCGAGCCTCATTCTCGTCCAGTTCTTCCTGCTCTACCCAATAGAGGTTTTCTTCTTCCTCTGTCATGGGCTTTTCGAACGACGCGTCCTGCCGAGCGGACTGGCTCCGCGTTCTTCTCAGATGGACGTCGGCATCTCCGTCTGAGTGGTGTTCAAGCTAACCATAGCCGTTTTATACGGCAGGCAGGAATCCGTTTCGACGACCAAGTTTTTTATAATTTTCCCGAAATCTTTCTTTGATAATCCTAAGCGAGACGAGACATGCGCATTACGTCCAAGGGCATGAGGATTGTGTTACAGGAACTTAGAGGAGGATGCAAGGTTTCGGGATAGGAGGTCGGTCCTCGCCCACGGGCGAGGTGACTTCGGTGCGGGTTGTCCTCCCCTATGGGCAACGTGACCTTGGTGCGGCTGTCCTCGCCCAAGAGCGAGGTGACCTCGGTGCGGGTCGTCCTCCCCCATGGGCGAGGTGAC
>NW_013617423.1:82677-88839 GCF_000695525.1 Brassica oleracea var. oleracea | reverse complement strand
CGAGGTGACCTCGGTGCGGGTCATCCTCGCCCATGGGCGAGGTGACCCATGTTGAGACGGTCCTCGTCCTAGGGCGAGGTGGTCGGTCCTTGCTTACGATTGAGACCTCATCCAGACTGATCCTCTTTTCGACGTTCCTCGGTTCCCATCCGCGAGAAACTGTCTTTTACTTGATTAACCATTTTCCGGGAATATCTAATTTTCAAGGATCGATCGAGAGTTGTTTTTCCGAAAACGTTCAGGCATTGATTCCGTCGTGACCGGTTTTGACCCCAAAAGTGGCGTGACGGGAGCAGCTTCAGTGGGCTTACCTGTTGTTTCCTTGCTTAGATGGCTCTTGGCCTTCTCAGAAAGGAACTCCCTGAGGTTCCCTTGCCTAAGCAGCTTGTTGACCTCGATCTTTAGTGCGACGTAGTCCTCCATTTTGTGACCGTGGTGTCGGTGGAAGTCGCACCAGAAGCCAGGGTTCCGGAAAGAGGTCGGGGGTTTTCATCTTCTGAGGCCACTTGACCTGCTGGCCAATCTGCCTCAGAACATTGATAAGTTCCGGCCTTGAGACGGACAGGTGAGAGATGTCTGGCCACGTGGACACAGCTATCCTTTCTGCCTTCTCAATTGGCCGGTTCTGGTATCTGCTCCGGTTTTGATTCCCAGAGTCCCTAGCTGATCTTTGAGAGGGTTTCTCGTCTCGCTCGGTTCGGTATGGTCTGATCGTCTTTGGATCTTGCTTCTGTTGTGCCTTGGCACGGCTGGCGACGTCTTCCTCCCATTTGACTTGCACTCAGGGTCGAGCAGGACGTCTTCCATGGTTTTGCACTGGTATTTGGTCTCTTCGTGGCTGCATGGCGTATGCCACTGATTTCCGAACCGCCCGAGATGACATGGATCACTCGGTCCAGTCGTGGTGGCGAAATGGTAGCAGCTTCAGTGGGCTTACCCGTTGTCTCCTTGATTAGATGGCTCTTGGCCTTCTCAGAAAGAAACTCCCTGAGGTGCCCTTTCCTAAGCAGCTTGTTGACCTCGATCTTTAGTGCGACGCAGTCCTCCGTTTTGTGACCGTTGTGTCGGTGGAAGTCGCACCAGAAGCCAGGGTTCCGGAAAGAGGCGGGGGTTTTCATCTTCTGAGCCAACTTGACCTGCTGGCCCATCTTCCTAAGAACATTGATCAGCTCCGGCCTTGAGACGGAGAGGTGAGAGATGTCTAGCCTTGTGGACACTGCCATCCCTTCTGGCTTCTCGATTGGCCGGTTCTGGTACTTGCCCCGGTTTCGATTCCCGGAGTCCCTAGCTGGTCTTTGAGAGGGTTTCTCGTCTCACTCGGTTCGGTCTGCTCTGATCATCTTAGGATCTTGCTTTTGTTGCTGATATACCATGGATTTCACCCATTTTTAGTCATGGTATATAAGTGTTTTAAGATATATTGATCATGTTTTAGAGTCTTTTCAAAGTAATTACAGGTTCAATTACTTGATAGAAGGTGTTGGGGAAAAAGACCCCGGTATCATTTCCTCCAGCCTCCAGGCAGGACCCAGACCCTCGGGTCCACGATAAGGGAACGCTCCAGGTCCCCGCTAGAAGGAACCCCGAGTTCGGTCCCTGGAACCGAACTCCCTTCCCAAAAATGGGAAACTTCCGACAAGGAGAACCTTCCATATTTCCAAATATGGAAGAGTTTAACCTAATGGAACCGACTCCCAGACGACTATATAAAAGCTACTAAAACCCGAAAGCAAGGGATCGACTTCTCCAAGGCTTAGAGACAAGAATTAGACGGCTAGAATTAGGGTTCTTACTCAATACCTTGTAATCTTGCTTGTTTTATCTAATAAAGAGTCTCCAAGCCTATCTCTTTATTATCCTCTCTAAATCCTCACGAAATACATACAAACTCACCCGGTTTACCAGCCTATCCATCGTTCCGTGGTACTCTAAAAGAGCCTACACAAAAATCCCCTAATAGTTTGGCGCTAGAAGGAGGGGAGTAATCCAACTACGTGATGGTGGAGGTGAATGAGCACGGCGAACCAACTGAAGCTGCTCTGACGACAGCTGAGCTTCAAAAGCAAATAGACGGCTAGCAAAGCCAAATCACTGACATGCACCAAGCTCGGGAGACTACCGGAGAGAACCCCGACCTCTCTACAAAAGTTCAAAATCTGAAGGAGAAACTTGACGACCAATCCAAACAGCTGGAGCAAAGCGCCGAGAAGCTAAGCCAGCTTCAGTCAGAGAACACTGTCCTCCAGGATCAGAATCAAGCCCTCAACGCAATAGGCAACAAGAAGCGTCGTTTCAATACTCGAATTCGGCCCATGAGAAATCTGAACACTCCCAATTCTGGAGAGGGCACAACCGATACACCTCCTACGTCGGGAGAAGCTGGGGCAACTCGGGAAGGGACTGAGAATTCTAAAATCCACTACCAGGAAGAGAGCGATTCCGACCCAGAACCCGGGAAGGAAGCACCCGAGAGGGCTGCGGCAACAGAGTCCTCCATAACCGCCTACCTGGAGCAGATTTTCTCTAAGAGATTTGACCCCATGCAGTCCATGGTAGAACGCCTACCAGGAGTAGCTCCCCCGATCCGAAGGAGCAACCCAGATTCCTACGCCGATACCCCCTTCGTGGAGGAAATTGCCTCAATCGAGATGCCTAGAAAGTTCTCTTTCCCTAGCATCAAGATGTATGACGGTACTGGTGACCCCGACGATCACATCGCGCAGTACAAGCAAAGGATGTTGGCGGTTGCACTCCCTATGGAGTCCCTTGAAGCCACGATGTGCAAAGGGTTCGGTTCCACTCTGATCGGACCTGCCTTGCAATGATACATCAATTTCCCTACCAGGTCCATATCTTCCTTTGCAGGCATGAGCGACAAATTCGTGGAGCAATTCGCAAGCAGTAGGAGCCTGGAGAAGACTTCAGATGGTCTCTACGAGATCCTCCAGCATCGAGTGGAACCCTTGCGAGACTACATAGCCCGTTTCAACCAGGAGAAAGTGGCGGTCCCCGAATGCAGCATCCCTACCGCGATCTCTGCCTTCAAAAGAGGTCTACTTCCAGATGGGGGCCTATACAAAAAGTTGACCATGTACCCTTGCAAGACCATGGAAGATGTGTTGTCCCGAGCCTGGGCGCAGGTGAAGTGGGAGGAAGATGTTGCTAGCCATTCCAAGGCTCAGCCAAAGCAGGACCAAAGGTCAGAAAGGATCCAAAGACTCTGGTAGTAGGAATAGGGGCAGGTTCCATTACCGGCCTCAAGAGAAGGAAGAAGGGATGTCGGTATCTACCTGGCCCGATATCTCCCATCTCTCGTTATCAACACCAGAGCTAGTCAACGCACTGAGGAAGATGGGCCAACAGGTTAAGTGGCCTCCAAAGATGAAAGCACCTGACTCGTTCCGGAACCCAGAACTTTGGTGCGACTTCCATCGCGATCATGCCATAAAACCGAACACTGCATCACCCTGAGGATCGAGGTCAACGAACTACTCCAAAAGGGGCATCTTCAAGAATTCCTCTCAGAGAAAGCCAAGGCCCACCTCAACAAAGAGACAGCAGGGAAATCCAAAGGAGCTGCACCAACCTCACCACCTCGCTAAGATCGGGTGATCCATGTCAAATCCGGAGGTTCAGAAGAAAGCAGAGTGAGCCACGCAGCCGTAAAGAAAAGCATCCGTAACGCTAAGCATGGTCTGGAAACGACCCAACGAAGCGCCTACTTCTAGGCACCGACGAGATAAGCTTCACAGCTAAGGAGCAAGAGAGATCCTAGCTCCCCACCATGATGCTCTGGTTATCTCTCTCACCGTAGCAAACTGCTTGGTGAAAAGAATTCTAGTAGACAACGGTAGCTCCAGCAACATTATCTTCCAGACTACGGCAGACCAAGATCTAGGGCTGGAGGAGAGCACCCTGACGTGCAAGGTAACACCCCTCATAAGATTTAGAGGCGAGGTCAAGCAAACCGCCGGAGAGGCTATCCTCCTAGTATATGCTGAAGGGGTCAAAATGTCTACCAAATTCCGGGTCGTAGATTGCCAATAGGCATATAACATGATCTTGGGACGACCCTGGATTCACGCCATGGGAGCAGTCCCTTCAACCCTTCATCCGATGGTGAAATTCCCTACACCCTGGGGCATCAGAATAATCAGGGGAGACAAGGAGAACTTTCAATCCTGCTACCAAACCACCCTGAAGGGGAAGACCTAGGTCTTATAGCAATTACAGAGGAGACCTCGGACCCCGCAAACCCAGGGATCAGAGGTCAATGATACAAGTAATTGGGGTTCGTTCCAGAGAAGGCGGACCCTGAATCATTCCAAGAACCCGAGGAATCCTCGGAGAACCTATGTCAACCGCTCTGCATGGTCTCCCCCGAAGCCCTTCAAAGTCGCATTTGCTCGCAAGACCTGGTCCTCGCAGGACCCTCGTCCCCCTCTTCACATAGACAAGATCACCGAAAACCTTATCAGGTATCAGCCAGTGGGGAACGAGTACTTCAAGGAGACCTCCTCAGACGGTATATCGGACGGATCCGGAGCAAAGGGCACCTCGCAAACGCAGGATGGAGACACTTAGCCAGGCAGGAGGCCTCCGAACCTGGTCGCTCCGGTGGATGAATGTGACTACACGTTTCATGGAAGTGCTGAAAACCTTCATCAACAAGAGACAGTGATCCCCGAACACTAAGGTTCGGGGCATGAAACGAGTCTCGACCGCGGTCCCTAGACCCAAGCTGATATCTTGTACGGTCTCCGGACCATGATTTCTATTAATTATAAAATCTCAAGGAAGAAGAAGAACAAAATCTCTATAGAGAACGCGAAGCTTTCATATATTCATGTTAGAGCTCACCGTGGTAAAGCAACAGATATCTATAGATTAGCATCTCACAGATTTTTACAACTCTTTAATTATTTTATCTTAATCAGTTGACTAATCCCTAATTCATTACTAATGTTCGGATTATAGGAAAGAAGGGAGAATATTAATTGTGGGAACCAAAACTCACACCGTCGAGTTTTGTTAATCGGAGGAAAGCAAAGTTAACCTAGCCTTCTCTGAAGGTCCCGGTTATCTGCTGGGCCACACACGACACGATCAATATCAAAAATAAAATGAAAATAAGCAGAAAAAGAGAATAAGAGGATCTTATTTCCGAATTCGCGTTTGAGCGTGAACAACAAGTAAAGACCTAGGCTACAAAAGCTGTCAGTATGTTCGCTAGTCTACCGGCCTAAATCTAAACTAGTTGAGTTGCAGCTCGATAAGTAAAAACGGAAAAAGATGCCATAGGTCGGTTTACCTCTTCTTGGGCTGGAGCTTAGGTTGGTTTACCTCTTCTTGGGCCGGATTTGTCGTGAAGCGGGCTTTTCCATATTTCTTTCTTCTTTGTGATTATCTTCGGAAATTTGACAATTATCTCTTTCCGCGGAAGAGATACACCGTCATACCAGTCGTTGGGCTCAAGTCTTTTGGGACCATAGATGGCCCGTTGTCCGCAATTCGGACCCTCTTTATGCCGTATCGAAACTTAAGCGTTTTTACGATTTTACTCGCGAAGTAGCCATTGGCATAGGCATGGTTCTTCCAACGGAACCCTGTTTCTTCGCATAGCCGAGGCAGTTGGTGTTAAGTTAACCGTAACCTGCTCTACTCCGAAGAATGGGAAACCGTTCGAGAGACATAACCTTCCCAACTTCCCGAATACTTTCGACAATGTTTTTTTAGACGGAACATTGGTGCCGTATCCACGGACCCAAAGACTGAGTTACGGAAACTTCGGACGAAGACGCATGGTTATGGGATGGGACCGGGTTTGGAATGGTCCACGTAGAATTGGCCGCGCTCGCGTATCTCTCACTTCAAAGCCGAGGAGGCTGAAAGAGAACTCTTTCGGTTTTGGAAGGAGGTCGAAGAACAGAGCCGGAGACAGGCTGAGCTCCATTCTCGGGCCCTTGTCCGTGCAGAGAGGAGAGGAAAGAGAGCGATTATCGCCGAAATGAAGCGGAGGGCTGCTTTGTTTGCCACCGAATTTGAAAGCTTTAAGGGTGCTCAAGAATTCGCGGGCAATTTTCGCGAGTGTCGTGGCTCGGTTGCTACCCTCTAGAAGTCGCAGAACGAGGACTTCTCTTTTCCTGCCGAGGTCGCTGAGAT
>NW_013617423.1:82037-82618 GCF_000695525.1 Brassica oleracea var. oleracea | reverse complement strand
GTTCGGAAACGTTTAGGAGTTTCGCGAAGTTTCGTGAGCGTATTAGATATAGACGATGGGACATGTTTTTAAGATCTCGTATCATGTCTTGAGATGTTTGTGGACCAGTAGGACTGGTTTTAGGGCAAGACCTAGGTTTACTTTCGGCTCTAAGGCTGTGCGACGACTGATCGGCTCTCGTTTTGCCTGTGGGCGATTTCCACCTGGTTCTTTCCGATTTAAAGTCCGCGACTTGGCGCCGGCTTATATGACTTGTATGGAACGAACCGAGCACTCTCCAGAGACCGTCTGGAGTGCTGACCAAAATTTTGGATTTCTTGTATAGTGCGCTATGGTATCCTCGTCGGATGTAAGAGAACCTTTACTTTTACGAAAGGTTAGACAACGAGTTCTTTTTTTAGAACATTTTGGGTTTGTCCTTTGGGGCCAATCGACGGGCAATTTGCTTTTTTTTTTTAGAGTCGCGGACGGACCATGTGTTTGGATAATATCTCTCGAAAATATTTACGACGTCTCGCTTTTTCCGAAAGGTATATCCTTTGTAGTGAGAAAGTTACGATCTTCGTTTTTAGAGAAGATGT
>NW_013617423.1:81098-81882 GCF_000695525.1 Brassica oleracea var. oleracea | reverse complement strand
AACTTTGTGGGATCATACGAGTATACGTACCCACTCCCCCCCCCCTTTTTGGAGAGGGGGATAGCTGAACTTGTCAATAGGACAAGCTGCCTACGTACCTCTTTCGAGGATCAAGCCATCTCGTAATTCTGCTTTGTTGTTGCTGGCGTTCCTACTCGTTGGATAGGGCCATTTCTGTTACTTCAGCTGTTGAGGCTTTAGTTAAATCGGCGGCCGTTTCGTGAGTCGGGTTTTCCGCTGGTAGGGCGATGGACTCCGGGATCGCGTCGCTGTCCGGAGCTGTTGCCTGGATGAGTGATTCTGTATCGGTCTTTGTGGAACCTTCGGGAGTACTCTGAGCTTTCTTGACTCGCTTCGGGCTAACCGCAGGGGTGTTCCGAGTTTGTCGTATCTTATGCTCGGCAAAAAGCAGAGCCTAGATTGTTTCTGGCATCCCCAGATTACTGCTGTTCCGTTTGGTGTTGGGAACTTGATGCTAAGGTGGTAAGTCGACGGTACGGCCTTCATTGCATTGATCCATGGGGTTCCCATGATAACATTATAGATTTATCGACTACGGCGAAGTCAACGATTTTCATGACTTCCCTTGCCATGACCGGAAGTTTGATCGACCCGAGGTTCATTGATGTTGTGCCCAAAAAACCGGTCAGGGGTTTTGGTTCCGGGACGACTTCCCCGAGTTCAATGTTCATTCTCCGGAGAGTGTTGCAGAAAATGACGTTGACTGTGCTGCCTGAGTCGATGAGGATTCTTCCCACTTCGAGGTCTCGAATTACCAAGTCGA
>NW_013617423.1:80497-80994 GCF_000695525.1 Brassica oleracea var. oleracea | reverse complement strand
TATCGATTCCGATAGTTTCCTCCTCCTCGAAAACAATCGTATCGTTTGAAGCGTTGTCGGTCAGGGACCGAGTCGTCCAGTTAGAATTTGTTTCCGCCTTTCTTCTGTTGGCCTTGATGGATGAAACAGAGTCGCGGTAGAATTGCGATTCTCTGATGATCATGTTTATCCTCCGGCGGGTATTATTGTCTCCAAGGTCATCTTGCCTTCTTCCGCGTTTCTCGCCAGACTGGTTTGCGCGTGCGTCCCTCTCGGGAGACTCTTTATCAGTCCTGGGAGGGCAGTCGGAATCCAGGATGAGGTCTTTTATGCTAGTGACCTTCGAGAGGTCGCCAGCGAGGAGTTTTGCGGCTAGCCTTGGGCCGAAAAACTTTGCAGTTCGTAGTGGAATGACTTTTGGTCTGGTGAAACTGGCAGTAGGAGTTATCCTTGTACTGGTTCCTGGTCTACGTGTTTCCGGAGGTCTTTCCTTGTTCGGAATTGATAGTGTAGTTGTG
>NW_013617423.1:79507-80408 GCF_000695525.1 Brassica oleracea var. oleracea | reverse complement strand
GGTTGTACTTCTGGGAGAGGATTTTCATCTCCTCTTCCATTACGATGAAGTCTGTTGCCTTATGAAGAGCATCCTGAATCGTTCTTGGTTTTTCGAGGGATATCCAATGCTGGAATTTCGGCCGGTACCAGAGAGTTTTCTTCAGAGCATCGATCGCCACTTTGTCGCTGATCCCGGTGACTCTTGCCATTACTAGTTGAATCTGATCATGAACTCGCGAAGTGGCTCGTCTTCTCTTTGAGTCAGGCTCCAGAGATCGACGTCCGAGGTTTCTCTGTCCATGAACATGGAATACTGCTTGAGAAACTCTGAAGCAAGTTGGCGGAAACTTCCGATGGAATTTCGTTTTAGGCGAGAAAACTATACAAGCACGGCTCCTTTGAGGTTTTTCGACGAAGAGGAGGCAGTAGCCAGCGTCTCGTTCGCGTTCCTTGAGTTTTCACCTCCCAATCACGATCTGGAAGGACTGTAGGTGCGCTTTCAGGTCGGTGGTGCCATCGTAGATGGGAATTTTGATTTTCCTCGGTCCGAGATGTTGGTCTCAGTAATCCGGGCAGTGAACGGGGTTTTGCGTGCTTCCTCGAGAAGTCTGTAGATCTCGGGTGCAGCGCTTGTCGCGTGGTGGATTTGTGATTTCACTGCTTTCACCTCTGCTGCGGTTTTCGCGATGTACTCGCGGAGATCTTGGATCTCATCAGGATTTCTGGCAGCCTTGCGAGCTTGTTTGTGTTGGCTGCGGTAGATCCTGGCCTGCTTTTCGGCCAGCTCCTCCTGTTCTACCCAATAAAGGTTTTCTTCTTCCTCGGTCATGGGTCTTTTGAAGGAAGCGTCTTGCTGAGCGGACTGGCTACGCATTCTTCTTGGGTGGATGTCAGCACCGTCATCCGAGTGATCGGACTGG
>NW_013617423.1:78079-79431 GCF_000695525.1 Brassica oleracea var. oleracea | reverse complement strand
GAAGGTTCTCCGCAGTTGGCTGTGCACCTGGCTGGAGCGTTTCATTAGGGTTTGGCCTGGGGAAGCCTTGTCCGCGTGTGCAGCTCGATTTCCCGGAGTCTCGAAATCAAGTCTTCTACTGCGGCAGGCTCTTGTGGTCCCGCGCGGGGCTTTGCTCCTGGTCCTCACCATTAAGGTTTTCACTTGTTTTGCAAGAGAGGCCACGAGTTTTCCTTGTTCGTCCGCCTTTTTCTGAGCTGAGGCGAACATTTACTTCATCTGGTCTAGTATCGCGGTGTCGGCTGTGACCGTTGATACGTTTCCAGCTCGAGTTTTATTAGCGTTGGCATCGATGGGAGTCCCGTCGTGCGTTTGCGGGTCTTTGTCAGCGTTGGTCGAAATATCGGACTGAGCGTGTGTGGTTGCGAGAGAGATAGATCCGTACCCCCCCTCCTTCTAGCGCCAAACTGTGGGAACCGAAATTCACACCGTCGAGTTTTGTTAATCGGAGGAAAGCCAAGTTAACCTAGCCTTCCCTTAAGGTCCCTGTTATCTGCTGGGCCACACATGACACGATTTCGTCCCCTGTTGAGGTCAAAAATGGTTATTTCGAAATCAACGGCTATGATTATTTCATATTCACGGATTTCACGCAAAACATTCACTGAAAGAAAGATCAGAAGTGAACAAACGAGTGAATCCCGCACAAAAGCAACTCGCCGGAGAGCTGAACCATCACGCGGGTCAGCTCGCCGGCGAGTTCAATCATCACGTCGGACAGCTCGCAGGCGAGCTGAACCGACGTGTGGTTATACTTGCCGGCGAGCTCAACCATCACGCCGGTCAGCTCGCCGGCGAGCTGAACCGTCATGTGGTTGCACTCACCCCGCGAGCTCAACCACCGCGCCGGTCAGCTCGCCGCCGAGCTGAACCCTCTTGTGGTTGTACTCGCCGGCGAGTTCGGACGTCACGCGAGTCGGCTCGCCCGGCGAGCTCGACCTGATCCCGGCCTGTCCAACTTACTTTGACTCACGTATCTTCCATATAGTTGTGATATCCGACCTTCGGGACCATATTCTTCTTGTTTCGTTTTGATTAAAGTTATTCTCGAAGTTTTATGACTAAAACCGAGAAATCGTATAAACACCAAAAGGCCTAAGAACGGTCCGCAAGGATCCAAACTGGTCTAGAGGCCCATCTACGCTCTCAGAAGGGATTCGAGCCCATAAAAGTTATGACGGTTTGTCCTAACTCGCAGAAATACGATAAATGCTAAGTTTCCGAAGATAAATGTAAAAATTCGAGGATACCTATCAAGATCGACGAAAAATGGAATATTCCCTAAAGAGATAGACTTGGGCCCGAAGGCGAAG
>NW_013617423.1:76624-77465 GCF_000695525.1 Brassica oleracea var. oleracea | reverse complement strand
GTCGTGCTCGCCGGGCGAGCTGGCTCGTGTCGCGGCCGAGCTATCCGGCGAGTCGACCGGCAACACAGTCGTGCTCGCCGGGCGAGCTGGCTCGTGTCGCAGTCGAGCTCACCGGGCAATCCGTTTCGGCTATTTGATTCCTCGGCTTTTGAAATTTTGAACGAGATTCGGTTTTTCTGAGGACTTTCGGACATTGATTTCGTCGTTACCGATTTTGACCCCAGCTATGATTATTTCATATTCACGGATTTCTCGCAAAACTTTCACTGAAAGAAAGATCGGAAGTGAACAAAAGAGCGAATCCCGCACAAAAGCAACTCGCCGGAGAGCTGAACCATCACGCGGATCAGCTCGCCGGCGAGCTCAACCATCACGTTTGTCAGCTCGCCGGCGAGCTGAACCGACGTGTGGTTATACTCGCCCGGCGAGCTCAACCATCACGCCGGTCAGCTCGCCGGCGAGCTGAACTGTCATGTGGTTGCACTCGCCCGGCGAGCTCAACCATCGAGCCGGTCAGCTTTCCGGCGAGCTGAACCGTTGTGTGGTTGTGCTCGCCGGCGAGTTCGGCCGTCACGCGAGTCAGCTCGCCCGGCGAGCTCGACCTGATCCTTGCTTGTCCGACTTACTTCGACTTCCGTATCTTCCGTATAGCTGTGATATCCGACCTTCGGGACCATATACTTCTCGTTTAGTTTTGATTAAAGTTATTCTCGAAGTTTTATGACTAAAACCGAGAAATCGGATAAACGCCAAAAGGCCTAAGAACGGTCCGCAAGGATCCAAACTGCTCTAGAGGCCCATCTACGCTCTCAGAAGGGATTCGAGCCCATAAAAGTTATGA
>NW_013617423.1:76137-76509 GCF_000695525.1 Brassica oleracea var. oleracea | reverse complement strand
GAAGGCGAAGGATGGGCCACCGACCTAGAGCGACTATATAAGAAAAGCAGGAGCAGAAGGAAAGGGAATCCGAGAATTTAGAATTAGAGAACTCCTGCTAGCTTAGAGAACTTAGGGCTTAGGTGGTTAGACTAGCATAGCTAGGCTTAGGACGTCTTGGCCGCCTCTTGTCATGTTGTTCCGATAGTTAGCATATCTCTACTCCTCTCGGAGAAATCTTGTATTCATACTATTCAATAAAACGCCTCTGAGCGATTATCTATCTTTTTATCGTTCTAAAGTGATTACCCAGAGAATTCAGACCTTCAAGGAAAAAACGGGTTCACTCGGTTTTCCTCCATTATTATTTATTATAATCGACGGTGTGAATTT
>NW_013617423.1:74437-76032 GCF_000695525.1 Brassica oleracea var. oleracea | reverse complement strand
ATTTCAAGGACCAGGCAACGGCCGATCGGGCCAAACCCCACAACGATCTCCTTATCATCGAGCTGACGATTCAGGACATCGACGTAGCGAGAGTGTTGGTCGACACCGGATGCTCGGCCAATATTATCTACAAAAGCACCCTCGAAAGAATGGAGATCGATCTGTGCGTCGTTACGGAAGGACCCAGCCCGATATTCGGACCTTCAAGGAAAAAATGGACTCTCGAGAGATGCTACTATGACTCTCGGCTCGATCGACCGCCAAACATCGTACAACACGATCATCGGTACTCCATGGCTGAATTCCATGAGAGCGTTCCCTTCGACATTCCATCTGTGCTTTAAGTTTCCAACCCCTCGTGGAGTCGAAACTATACAAGGAGACCGCAGGATGTCGCAAGTATGTTTCGCCGCGGAGTTAAAAAGAAAGAAATTTGCGATCGAAACTTCCCATAAAAAGAAAAGAAAGCTGACTCTCGATGAGAACGCCCCGAAACGAGACTCGGAAGTCTTCTGGCAATCTCAAAGGGCCGAAGCCCTAAAAGGGAAGCGCGAACCGACTTGCGAACCGGTAATTTCGATCAGCCTCGACGAATCCTCTCTGGAATGATGCGTCGAGATTGGAGCCAACCTCCGCGAGCCACTAAAGACAGAGCTCATCGCCTGTCTCAAAAAGAACCTCAATTCGATCGCTTGGGCCGCGGAAGATATGCCAGAGATCGATATCAGGATAACGTGTCATGAGGTTAACATCGTTTTGACCTACAAACCCGTCAAACAAAAAAGGCGGAAGCTAGGACCGGAGCGTGCGACCGCGGTAAATGAGGAAGTCGAAAGACTCCTGAAGGTCGGATCAATAACAGAACTTAGGTATCCAGACTGGCTCGCTAACCCGGTCGTGGTCAAAGAGAAAAACGGCAAATGGCGATTATGCGTCGATTTCACCGATCTCAACAAGGCCTGTCCAAAGGATTGCTTCCCACTCCCACACATCGACCGTCTGGTCGAAGGAACAGCAGGAAACAAACTCTTATAATTTATGGATGCCTTCTCCGGGTACAATCAGATCATGATGAATCCCGACGATCGTGAGAAAACTGCGTTCATCAACGATCGGGGAATATATTGCTACAAAGTAATGCCTTTCGGTCTCAAGAATGCAGGTGCCACTTACCAGCGACTTGTCAATCGAATTTTCTCCGAACAGCTCGGCAAGACTATGGAGGTATACATCGATGACATGCTCGTAAAGTCTCTTGACGAGCACGACCACGTCTCCCATTTGGAAGAGTGCTTTGCAAAACTCAACGCCCACAACATGAAACTGAACCCTGCAAAGAGTAGATTTGCGGTGGCATCAGGAGAATTTCTCGGGTACCTAGTCACGTGTCGTGGGATCGAAGCCAATCCTAAGCAGATAAACGCGTTAATAGAGATGGTCTCGCCAAAGAAGAAACGGGAAGTCCAAAGGATAACCGGAAGAGTCGCGGCCTTGAACCGTTTCATCTCGCGCTCGACGGATAAGTGTCTTCCTTTCTACGACACGCTGAAAGGGAATAAGAAGTTCGAATGGTCGGAGGAATGTGAGAAAGCTTT
>NW_013617423.1:72831-73302 GCF_000695525.1 Brassica oleracea var. oleracea | reverse complement strand
CGGCCTTGAACCGTTTCATCTCGCGCTCGACGGATAAGTGTCTTCCTTTCTATGACACGCTGAAAGGGAATACGAAGTTCGAATGGTCGGAGGAATGTGAGAAAGCTTTCAAACAGCTAAAACGTTACCTGGCCACTCTTCCCGTCCTCGCAAAACCAGTGGAGGGAGAACCCTTGTTCCTGTACATCGCAGTCTCCACAACAGCGTTAAGCGGTGTTTTGATTAGAGAGGAATGCGGTGAGCAAAAACCAATCTTCTACATAAGCAAAACGTTACTGGACGCTGAGACCCGGTATCCCCTGATGGAGAAACTAGCATTCAGAGTTGTGACATAGGCAAGGAAACTCCGGCTGTACTTTCAGTCGCATACTATAATAATCCTCACCACCTTCCCCCTGCGAACGATCTTGCACAGTCCGAGTCAGTCAGGACGACTCGCAAAATGGGCAATCAAACTAAGCGAGTACGACA
>NW_013617423.1:71734-72742 GCF_000695525.1 Brassica oleracea var. oleracea | reverse complement strand
GATTAGCCCATGGGCTTAAGATCCGCAACATTCACGCTTACTGTGACTCTCAGTTAGTCGCAAATCAGTACAGCGGAGAATACGAAGCGAGGGACGAAAGAATGGATGCATATCTAAAACTCATCCAAGACCTCTCCCGAGACTTCAACCACTTCGCCCTCACTAGGATTCCTCGCTCGGAAAACACTCAGGCGGATACCTTGGCCGCACTCGCATCAAGTTTGGATTTTGGACTAAGACAAGTAATCCCCATCGAATTCATCGAACACCCAAGCATCGGACCACCAGTGGTCGCCAATCTGATTTGAGCACAAATCAAAAATGCGGAGGAAGTCGAAGACCCACCAGAAGAAAACATGGATCAGTCGGAATAGGGCTGCGAGAGCCCATGGCTAGAGCCAATCCGAGCATGCATAATCAACGGGATGCTTCCCACTGAGAAATGGGCGGCCCACAAAATCAAGACCCAGGCCGCGCGATATGTAACGGTAGAAGGAGAAATCTACAAATGGAGATTCTCCGGCCCACACATTACCTGCGGCGAAGGCGAAAAAGCAAGAAGAGTAATGGAGGAGGTTCATTCCAGATCATTTGGGAACCACTCCGGCGGAAGATCTCTCGCTGTAAAAATAAAACGCCATGGTTATTACTGGCCAACATTACCTGCGGCGAAGGCGAAAAAGCAAGAAGAGTAATGGAGGAGGTTCATTCCAGATCATTTGGGAACCACTCCGGCGGAAGATCTCTCGCTGTAAAAATAAAACGCCATGGTTATTACTGGCCAACTATGATCAAAGACTGCGAGAAGTTCGCACGGAAGTGCGAAAAATGCCAAAGGCACGCACCGACAATCCGTCAACCCGTGGAAGTCCTCTCGTCCATCTCGTCTCCATATCCCTTCATGCGATGGTCCATGGATATCGTCGGGCCATTACATGACTCGAAGCAGAAACGCTTCCTCCTGGTCCTCACAGATTTCTTCTCAAAGTGGGTAGAGGCAGATTCCTA
>NW_013617423.1:70184-71637 GCF_000695525.1 Brassica oleracea var. oleracea | reverse complement strand
TACGACTGACCAAGTCGACTCCCAGATATCCGCAGTGCAATGGCAAGGCAGCGACCATCAACAAACCCGTCCTCGACGGGTTAAAAAGCGCTTAGAAACCAAAAAGGGGCGATGGTCAGAAGAGCTCGAACGAGTTCTTTGGTCGCATCGTACGACCCCGAGATGGGCTACGGGTGAAACCCCATTCACCCTCGTTTACGGAACGGAATGTATGATCCCCGCGGAAGAAGAATTTCCTGGAGTACGGAGAAGATTCCTCCCCGAACGAGAAGATCTTAACAGCGCGATGCTGCTGGACGAACTCGACCTTATTAACGAGCGGCGAGATCAAGCTCTCATTTGAATCCAAAATTACCAGAACGCCACCGCAAAATACTACAACTCAAACGTTCGCCATCGCAGGTTCAAAGAAGGCGACCTTGTCCTTCGCAAAGTCTTCCAAAACACGGCCGAACGTAACGCAGGAAAACTGGGAAGGTCCATACAAGGTCATAAAGGTAGTCCGACCAGTAGTCCGACCAGGATCATACCAATTCACAAACATGCAGGACGTGAAGATCCAAAGAACCCGGAACGCGATGCATCTTAAGAAATACTACCACTAATCGTAAAGTGGATCCAAAGAACTACGAGATGGCTTGATCCCCAAAAAGAGGGTACGTAGGCAGCTCGCCCAGCGAGTTGAGCTATCCCCCCATCTTTAAAAAGGGGGGGGGGAATGGGTACGTATACTCTTATACTTCCACAACTTTCAAAAAGTCGATCTTTTCGAAACTTTTTACAAAAAAAAACGCGACGCTCCAATCGCTAAGCCCACTATCCGACAAACGGCTAGCACGGCGGTCCAGAACTCGCCCTGAACGCCTAAATCAGCTATCACGCTAAAACCAACAAACCCACGAATGCTCATAAAAAAAAGAGCACCCTTGGTAAAAAGACTGTGTTTGGGTCAAAAACGGTTACGACGAAGTTAACGTCCAAATCCCCGCAAAATCATGCTTGGTCAAGAGAACGTCACGACGTATGTTCCTGAGATAAAGCTTTGTTCGAATTCTATTTAGATCAAGCATAAGCCATCGGAAACATTCCCTTACCGGTTACGGATAGGTCCGAGTATGACGATCGGAACACGGACGAACCAAGCTTGGTCATTACGCTACTACCGCACATGCACGCTGTCCGGTCGCTTCGTAGCGACCGAGCGTTCGTTCCGCTCGGTCGCTACGTAGCGACCGAGCTCGACCCGAAGCTTGGTCTCAACGTAGCGACCGAGCGTTCATTCCGCTCGGTCGCTTCGCTCTTCCGAAACGTCGATACGACATTAGTCCATGCATTCTCGTCTACCCTTCGATGCTATCTCCCGAAGACCGTAAAGAACCCATTTAATTTTTCCCGCCATTCTAAGTCATCGATCAAACTTTACGGTAAAAACCGTGGAAAGTTTGTTCTTTAT
>NW_013617423.1:68400-69936 GCF_000695525.1 Brassica oleracea var. oleracea | reverse complement strand
GAAAAAGCGTAAACCGACCTAGGAGCCAGTATATAAGGAGTCCTAGGCGAGAGGCATGGGAAGGACTTTTCTCAAAGCAAACTTAGCACTTAGAGCAATTAGGCATATTTTCGTTTTTGTTATTCGAGCTGCGACTCAACTAGGTTATTGCCGTCTTAGGGTTTTAGAACTAGGAATCTCGCCGAAAGCTCTCGTAGCCCAGTCTCTTACCTTGTTGTGACGCTCAAACGCGAATTCGGAATAAGATCTACTTTGCTCCCTTTTCGATTTCTTATACTTTATCGTTGTCATTCTTGTGTTCTGATTGCTTGGCGTGTGGTATTAGCAGATATCCGGGACCTTTGGGAAATTAGGGTTTTCCTAGTTTCCTTATTTAAAAGGAAATCGACAGTGCGAATTTCAATTTCCACAGTTTGGCGCTAGAGAGAGGGGGAGTACGGATCAATCTAACTCTCAACCACATCACGCTCAACCAGACATGTCAACTGACGATGCGGACAACGTACAGACTCCTCTTAACGGAAGCAGTGGCACTGACCTCCACACTCCCGCAGCGGACGTATCCGCGGCCAACGCACCAGCCAACACCGCGGCGCTCGAGGAGTTTAAAAAGAGGTTCGCCACCAACGAAAAAAGGTCAGAAGAACAGGATAAGCTCGTGAACACCTTGACCAAACAAGTTGAAACTTTAACGGCAAGGACTCGAGCAATCCACCCCCACGGAACCACTAAAGTCCGCGGGAAAAGACTCGACTTCGCAACCCCACTCGACAGGCCTGGAGCCGCGCAGGAACGACCTTCGGGCCAAAACCCTAGCGAGAAATCTCCCATCGAAAAGGGAAACTCTGAAAGCCCTCCGCCCCCCGCGAAGGCTTCGGAGGACAACGGAGTCGTGCACCTCGACCTGGATCCTAGAGATGTCTCCAACGATACTGATGAGGACGTCGACAGACATCCAAGGAGGACCAGAAGTCGATTCGCTCGGGCAAGCTCTCCGTTCGACAAACCAATGACAGAAGAGGAGGAAATCCTCTATTGGAACGAACAAGAAGAGCTGGCTGAAAAGCAAACCGAGCTCACTCGCAGTAAACGCCACCAGGCTCGGAAATCTGCTGACGAGATGTCGGATATCCGCGATCTTCGCAACTATATCACCAAGACTGCGGCAGAAGTAAGAGCCGTAAAATCCCAAATCCATCACGCTACCAGCTCTGCACCCGAGTTCGACAGGCTGCTGGAAGGGGCTCGGAAGACCCCCTTCACCGCTCGCATCTCAGATATGAGAGTATCAGATCCGGGAAAACTCAAAGTACCGAGGTATGATGGTACGTCCGATCCGAAGGCGCACCTTCAGGCTTTCCACATCACGATGGGAAGAGCGAGGCTGAAGGACAGCAAAAAAGACGCCGGCTACTGCCGCCTGTTTGTCGAGATTCTTGAAGGAGCAGCCCTCGAATGATTCGCACGCCTTAAGCGAAACTCTTTTGGAAATTTCCGACAGCTCGCATCGGAATTTCTCAAGCAATACTCTATGTT
>NW_013617423.1:67531-68292 GCF_000695525.1 Brassica oleracea var. oleracea | reverse complement strand
GTAATGCCCAGGGTCAGCGCGATAAGCGACACGGTGGCCATTGATGCGCTCAGAAAGACGCTCTGGTACAAGTCGAAATTCAGAAAATGGATATCCCTCGACAAACCGCGGACGATCCAGGACGCCCTCCCCAAGGCAACGGACTACATCATGATCGAGGAAGAAACGAAAGTATTATCACAAAAACATAAGTTGGCAAGACCATCCTCGAAAGATGTAGATCCAAAAAAAAAGAAGAAGAACCCTCGTAACGACAAGTATATCCATCACGAGGGGGAAGATCTCCAAGGAGCACAAAATTACGTGATCGGCTCGGACCAGGGCCGAACCACAGGAAATACGTGGACTCGCAATCAAGGATATGATGAAAACACCTTTTACGAGTTCCACCAGTCCCGAGGACACTCGACGAGTAACTGCAAAGTCTTGGGAGCAAGGCTGGCCGCGAAGCTACAAGCTGGAGAGCTCTCGGAAGTGACCAGCGTGAAAGATCTCATCCTCGAGACCGATCGCCCCCCGCAGCCGGACAGAAATTCTCTCGCGGAGAGATCTCCTCAAAGAAACCAATCTAGGGAAAAACGCGGCAGAAGGCCAAACGACAAGGGGAACGATAACAATCGTCGCAGAGTCATCATTGGAGGATCGCAATTCTGCAGCGATACGGTTTCGGCCATCAAGGCTTACCAGCGGAAGGCGGATTCGAGCGCAAACTTTCCTACATGGTCTCCTACCCGAGATGATCAGAATTTCTCAATCACCTT
>NW_013617423.1:66236-67344 GCF_000695525.1 Brassica oleracea var. oleracea | reverse complement strand
AACTCGGAGAAGTAACTCCAACGCCGAAACCGCTCACAGGTTTTTCAGGCGAAGTATCGATGACCCTCGGGTCAATCCAGCTGCCAGTCATGGCCAAGGAGATCACGAAAATTGTCGAATTCGCGGTGGTCGATCATCCTGCCATCTACAACGTGATCATGGGAACCCAATGGCTCAACTCCATGCAAGCCGTTCCGTCAACGTACCACCTGGGTGTCAAATTCCTGACCCCAAACGGAGTCGCAGCTATCTGGGGATGTCAGAAACAGTCGCGAAAATGCTTCCTCGCGGAGCACAAGTTAAGGAAGATGACGACCTCCGCAACGGCAAATCGTAAACACACGAAGATAGATAAATCTTTGACCAAAAACGTTTCAAGAAAAGACGATTTAACATCATCTGCTGACGCAAACGCTTCGGGCGTCGAAACTCAGCACGAGTCCGAAGCCGACACTACGACTCAACCGGAACATCCAGAAGAGAACACTAACCCGGCCACAGTCATCACGATCAAGGCGGTCAGCACGGCGACAATTGCTGAGTAAAAACGCTCGCGGCATAAAATAGAACTACGAGATGGCTTGATCCTCGAAAGAGGTACGTAGGCATCTCGTCGAAAGACGAGTTCAGCTATCCCCCTCTCTAAAAAGGAGGGGGAGTGGGTGCGTATACTCGTATACTCCCACATAGGAAAAGATCCGTTATTGTAATAGGGTTGTTTAGAGATTTCGAAAATTTTTACTACAATATGCGCCGCTCCTTTTTAAGACACTTGCGTTTTAATTAACGCAAAAATCTTAGAACACGCTTAGAAAATCTACAAACGTTAAGACTCTTGTCAGCAGCCTCATACGGCCCAAAATCGCGAAACAACCTCGCTTCAGCACCGAAAATATAAGTTTAGTCTTCGAAATAACTGCGAGACGTCGCCAAGTTAAAAGTCGAGACGTTACGAACAAATTGTCCGAACGCGACCACAAAATAATTTTACACTCCATTTGTCGATTGGCCCCGACGAACACATCAGCCGTCTTAAACAAACGCAACTTGATCACTCTTTTGATCTTCGAACGTCCAACACAAGGACGAAAGCGCGCTACAAAAAAAA
>NW_013617423.1:64866-65932 GCF_000695525.1 Brassica oleracea var. oleracea | reverse complement strand
GACAACTCATGTTTACTTCAAACCCACTCGAAACAAATTAACTCAAACAAACATCCATTATATATTAACCGAATAGCGGTATGGGTTCAAAGCCACCAACGACCAGTCCCGATAAAAATAAAAGCGGCCAACACAGGCCCATACAAAGTTCAAAGGCCACACTCGGCCGGACATATATGAACAAAGGCCACACTTGGCCCCAAAATACTAGATAAGGGAAAAACTTCTTCCCATCAAACACTCACAGATCGAAGTTAAAAATTCCCGGACAAGGAAGCTCCGAATGCATCCGCGGGATAGTTCACTTCTGCATCGTCACCGGCAAAATCAGTCGTGGTTTCTATGATATATGGAGAAACCAGGATGGGATCCCATCAGCCTGAGAATGATCATTCATGCCTCCCTTCATTAACTCCATCTCCCTCTCGAAAACGTAGTCATCCGCCCGCGTCTTCCAAAGGCTCCCAACTGAGCCGCGACACTCACGGAAGTCACCCAACGAGTTGAAAGCATCCTTGAGGTTCCTGTACTCAACCTGGAATTGAGAGGCGCGAGTCTTCATCACCTCGACAATTTCCCTCTTGCCTTTCCGTTCCACCCTACGAAAAGCCCTGGCATGATCACGAGCGAGTTGAGCATCTCGCGCCAACATCTCGTCTCGCATGCGAGCAAGATCCTTTTCCGCCTTCTCCGCTTTAAAGCGATAAATCATGGCCTCTCTATGGCTCGCCTCAATGGCCGATCCAAGCAAGTTCAAGCCCTGTAAAACCGATTGAAACGTTATAAGCAAAAAATAAAAAATAAAAATAACGATCGTCAAAATTCTTAAAGCTTATACCCCGTTGATGATACGAGATCCATCCGCGATGACTTTCGGCCTAACCAACTCGTTCGTAGCCAGAGGAGCATCGAAGCCTGACGGAAGACCAGCGAAGAAATCATCGAAGTCCGGAATAGGGACCTCGCTCGTACCGCTTCCATCATCGAAAGCAAGGTCCGGATCCCATCCTGGAAGTATTCAATCGTCCACCGAAAACTCCAGGTCACCGAGATCAATATCTTTCCC
>NW_013617423.1:60396-64597 GCF_000695525.1 Brassica oleracea var. oleracea | reverse complement strand
CAGCGTCTACAAGAACGAAGAAGAAAAACTTCTGCCACGAGTTGAAGTTAGAAGTAAACCCCTAAACCACTGACATGAAGTTCCGAGGAACCAGCCTGTACGTGTCTGTATCCTTGATGATCTGTAACCGAAGAAGCGCTTTGAAGTGATCGACGGTAAGGGATAGACCATGCTCGTAGCTCAGGATCAGGACTCCAATGAGGTGCTGGATGCCAAGAGGATTCAGTTGGCTTAGCGCCACCCCGAAACGATCCAACACACGGACGATAATCTCGGGGATCGGGAACCACAAACGGCAGCGCACTATGATATCTTGCATATTTCCATTGTTTTATCCATTGCTACTAGCGCGCTCTCCTTGACGAAGAACCCTGAACTCCACCGCATCCGAAATATGGTAGAACGACCGCATGATCTCGAGGAATTCGCTAGTAATCCTACTTGGTGCACCTTCCTCGACCGGACGACGGTTCATAACCGGCAACGATTTCTCTTTGGGAGGCGTGATCGAACCATAACACGCCACCCACCATGCCTCGTTCTCGGCCGGGTCTACCGAATGAGGAACGAATTCCATCTTTGGCACACAGAGTTCTTAAGAAATGTTCGCGGGCAAGGACCTTTTCTTCGAACTCCTCTTCTTACTCGACATCTCGTGTTTTTCTTTTTTTACCAAGAAGGAAAGGATAGAGAGAAAGAGAAAGAAGAAAGAATTTTTCAAAAAAACCACTCTATGAGAATGAGTAAGTGTAAAGATTGTGAAGAAATTACCTCCCTTCTTATAGGCATGAGAAATTACTATTTACTTCCGGATTTTCGGACACGAACTTCGCCCAAGTACACCAATCTCGTCCGAACTCGGCATACCGCACGTCGGGATCTCACTAGAAATCCACGATCCTAACGAGCTGGGGGGCTAACTGTTGGGGTCGAAAATGGGAAAACGGTTGCGACGAAGTTAACGTCCAAATCCACGCAAAATACAAGTATATATTTTCGCAACAAATCATGCTCGGTCAAGAGAACGTCACAATGTATGTTCCCGAGATAAAGCTTCGTTCGAATTCTATTTAGATCAAGCATAAGCCATTGGAAACATGCCTTGACCGGTTACAGATAGGTCCGAGTATGACGATCGGAACACGGGTGAACCAAGCCCGGTCATTACGCTACTACCGCACATCCACGCTGTCCGGTCGCTACGTAGCGACCGAGCTCTTCCAAAACGTCGATACGACATTAGTCCATGCATTCTCGTCTACTCTACTTTGCTCCCTTTTCGATTTTTTATACTTTATCGTTGTCATTCTTGTGTTCTGATTGCTTGGCGTGTGGTATTAGCAGATATCCGGGACCTCCTTGTTTTCTTATTTAAATGGAAATCGACAGTGTGAATTTCGGTTCCCACAGCCTGCAAGAAAAACGCGGCTGAAAACAAAAAAAGATTAACTTCTGGCACTGTGAGACGTCGCAACACGCTTGAAGTTACGGTCTTTCCAACACTTATGGAAACAACACTCTTGTTTCCAAAATCAACATACCTCTAACGGTAAAATGCCATTAAAATGGCATCACTTCTTTGTTGCTGATCACAACAAACGAACCCTAACGTCCTAAACAGACACTAGCCACCCTCGAAAGGATATTCTCTCTTACATCCGACTATGATACCATAGCGCGCTATACAAGAAAATCCAAAATTTTGGCCAGCACCTCCAAACGGCCTTTGGAAGTAGTTTGATTCATGCCAAGACAAGTCATATAAGCCGATAACACTTCGCGGACTTTATATCAGTACGAATAAGGTAGAAATCGCAAACAAGCAAAACGAAAGACGACTAGTCATCGCATAGCCTTATTCCGAAAGAAAACCTAGGTCTTGCCCTAAACCCAGTCTTGCTGGATCCTGGCATCTCAAAGGCATAATATCGACATCCCGATATAAGATCCCAAAACTTGTCTCTTCACTTAAGTATATACGTTTTCACGAGTCCTCGCACAAAGCAAAAGCTGCGCATTCAACAGAATATGGATACGGTGATCATCTGGGGGCAAGGAACGAGATGACAACTCACTCCTTCGCCCTCTAACTTCGAAAAACCCGGAGTTCCCTCGATTTATAATAAACCGAAAAGGTTTTATATATTGAGCCAAACATTATACAAAAAGCCCTAACAAGGGCAGGGATTCAAAGCCACCAACAGCCAGTCCCAAAACATGCAAACTGTAGCCTCACAAACAGGCCAAAACAAAAAATAAAAAAAAATCCCAAAAGGATCATTACCCTAAGCACTCCTCGGAGCACAACCTTCATCCTCAACCTCACAGCCATCACCTCCCTCGGCCGCTTCGTCGTTTCCTCTCTCGCTCGCAACATCTCCACCTTCTTCAGCCACAGGGCCTTGCCCCTCGGTGTCTCCCGAACACGGCGTGAGGGTGCACTTGAACTGCAGCTGAGAGAGGATCGAGTGGAAGCCCCCGTCGGAAGCCTTCAACTCCTCCTTGCGATACAACAGCCTGGCTTCTTCGGAGTCCAGAGTCGGAGCCATGTCGCCTTTAAGCAGGTGGATCTCGTTCAGGCTTCCCTCGACGCTCGCCAGAGCCAGGTCCTTCTCACGGACTGCCATGAGGGAATCAAACAGAACAGCCATCCTCGTCAGGCGAGTGTGAGAATCATCCCTCGAAACAACAGTCCTCGACGAACCCGACTCATACTTATAAAATATTAGAATAGGATCATGGAGGGTGAACCCGAAAACTTAATCCGAACCCGAACGCCCATGCCTAGCAGTATTACTAGAGACGACGGACTTAGGAAGCCTTGCTCTTCTTCTCTTTCTTCAGCTTGAAAAATGCGCTCGCCGACTTTCTGAGGTCCCGCACGAGATCACTCACCCGAACCTCCAGCTGAGAGAGCTCAGCAGTACGAGCAGCTTCAGTAGATTTCAACGCGGCCTCGGCTTGTTTCAATGCCTCTCGCGATTCAGCCAGGCCCCTTGTCGAACGCTCTATCTCTGATCTGCAGTCGCTGAGCATCCCGTCAATCAGGGATACAAACTATACATGAAATAAGGGTCAGGATAATCGTAGAACAAGGTGGCTTATGAAAAGAAACCCGGCAATGAAGGTTGAGTAGCTTCATGCATGGTCGGAGTCCGAAGTGCCGAGTTGGCCTCACCCATCTCGACGTCGGAGGTTTTCTTTTCACTTGGGGAGGACTACATTCTTGATAGGTAGTTTGAAGAAAAGAGAATGTGAGAGAAAGAGATGTGTGAAGAATGAGGAGTGGTGAGTTGCTACTTATAAGGATATGAGGGTGACGTGGATTTCCGCAATAATTATTCTTAACCAAAGATTTCGATTTCTAATTCACATCATTCGCCCGCAAAATTGTCTCCGAGTCTTACGGGCTGGGGGGCTAACTGTTGGGGTCAAAAATGGTTATTTCGAAATCAACGGCTATGATTATTTCATATTCACGGATTTCTCTCAAAACATTCACTGAAAGAAAGATCGGAAGTGAACGAACGAGTGAATCCCGCACAAAAGCCACTCGCGGGAGAGCTGAACCATCACGCGGGTCAGCTCGCCGGCGAGCTCAACCATCACGTCGGACAGCTCGGAATTGATAGTGTAGTTGTGATCGCCCCGAAAGAAGAGTTTGAAGTTGAGGAAGAGGCAAAGGATGCGTACTACAAAGCTCTTTGCGGCTCGCCTCCGCCTTCGCAAGACATTCCGATTCCTAAGAGGCCCGTGAGGTCACCAACCGCACCCCTCACGCCGAGCATGGTCTCTCCCGACTACCTCACGACTCTCAGGGACTTTTCCAAGATTCCAAGTGGAGTCGTATTTCGGATCCCGAGTGGCAACGAGAATGCGAAGAACCCTCCGGAAGGTTTCTTTACTTGCTACGAGGCCTTCCTGGTGTATTGCCGCATGTGGTTTCCGATCCCTGGTACCATCGTCAGCGCGCTTCACCACTTTGGGCTTTCGATCAGCCAGTTAAGCGTTCTGGCCTTGCAGCATTGGCTCGGCGTGTTGATCTCGAGTTACGACCTAGGAATGGATCTTAACCCTGACGACTTCGAGGGATTTTGGTCTACCAGAGGAACGGGGATCGATGGCTCATACCGCATGGTGCCAAAGAAGGGCATGGCTATAATTCAGGGGAACACTTCACATCCTAAGACATGGTTCGAGC
>NW_013617423.1:38903-58914 GCF_000695525.1 Brassica oleracea var. oleracea | reverse complement strand
AAAACAAAACGGGTATGTGACATAAGGTAGGAATGGGTCTGCGCAAGCCCGAGTATGTCATCAATACTACCTAAAACCCCTGTATAGCCTCAGGCATATCAGGGTCCCAAACAAAAATACCAAAAATGTGAAAATACTTGTATTGAAACTCTACGTGCTAGAATAATACAGGGGACACGAGGTATAATTTCCCTTGAGCAAGTGCAAAAATCCGGGAGCACCACACCATATTCTACTTCTCCAGACGTGTAAAGTAGCAAAGTCTGGCACTTGGGTTTTCACCCACCCCAGCACCCTCTAAGTCTGATAGTGGCTTTCTGCAGAAAGCGGCATGCAGCACGGGAACTCGATAGTGACCAGCTTCCGAGAGGTAGAATGCGATACCCCAACAGCTTCCGGGTTCCGAGAAAGAACTTCGGGCTCAGACAGGCCTCAAGGCCAAGAACTTATTGGTTCCCTAAAAAGACTTCAGGGTCCAAAGACCATGTGTCCAACTCAAGACCTCAGGGTCCAAAACCCACGGGTTCCCTAAAAAACGACCTTTGGGTCCTAAGCTTATCAAAATTCCCCAACTAACCCCAAGGTCCCCGGAGGAGATCCAGTCATACGAGACCCACGAGGTCTGATCATTGCAAGGTCCCAAGGTTCCAAGGAACCTTAGCCTCCCGGGTCCATGAGTCCTCCGACGATCATGACATCTAGAGCCCATGCGGCCCAGGTCCTGTAAGAGACCCTCATGCAATCAACGCTTAGCTCACTTGAGCAGTACTCACCGCCTCTCAAATTTGGAGACTCATGAGTGAAAGCTTCAAGACCCCAAGGTCACTCAACAACCTGCAATCTTTCAAAAATGGGGCAATTACAGAAGCAATGTGAGTATCACCTATAAAGCTAAAGACCCCGAAGACGAAGGACAAGCAAGCAAACGAAAAATGCAAATCCGAAAAGCATAAATCAAAAGGCCACAATAGAGCCATCGTTTGAAACAGCAAAATAAAGGCACAAAGGCCTGGTCCAGAGTTTTAAGCCTTCACCAATGGTAGTTACACTCTGCGGGCTCAGGAGTACGAACAACAAAATATCGGGATCAGTTGGCAGGAGGGTCGTCAGCAGCGGGCTCCGACGTCTTCTTCACTTCCTCGTCACCAGGGACCTGAGGCTCATACTCAAAGGAGGGAGCTGGGAGTCATAGAAGCTCGGCTTTGGTGATCTTCACCATCTTGTACTGCTCTAGGGTATTCACGGGATCCCAGCTATCAGTCTGACCACTAAGCCACTCCCGGATCAGCTCCCATCGGGCCACGACCTTGGCACCATTCACAGCCATGGCCTTCTTAGCCTCAAAGGTTTCCGCGGCATCCTTCAGATCGTTCAACTCCTCCTCCATATTCTTCAGTTGGCTCCTCAGAAAGACGTTCCCTGTTGCCGCCAGCTCCCCTGCTTCCTCTTGGTTCCTCACCTTGAGCCTCAACGCCTTGATCTCCTTGTCCTTGGCTAGAGAAGCATCTTTTTCCTCGCGCAGCTGGGAGGCCAGAGTATCCATCTCGACTTTTGTAGAAGCTGCACCTTCCATCCTCTCCCCGAGATGGTATAGTTGAGACGCCACCTACGCATAAGCTCTGATCAGCAGCCAGAACCAAAAGACCAAAGAATCATATGAGGTATTACCTGACTGGATTTCATCTTGGAAGAGGAAGGAGCTGCAGCAGCAACAGCCTGGCGTTTGCTACTCCTGATAATCTGCACCTCGTCATCGTCTTGGGTAGGAGCAACTCGCTTGTGGGAAGCTTTCCTTGCGGACATCACCTCAAGAGCCTTCTTGTACTCTGGCAAAGCCTCGTCACCCTTGGACCCTGACATCTCACCTAGCACATGAAAGTAAATCAAGTCAGCAACTATAAGAAGAGGTATGGAAGAAAGTGGAAAGCTTACCCCAGATACTACAACGCTTTAATGCTGCCTTGCATGTGACGTCACTCGAGAGGAAGCTTCAACACCTGCTCGATGGTGTCCTTCCCCGAAGAATAGTCAACACGAGGCAAATCTGCATCCAAAAGATAGAAGATCGTTAGTATTATAGTATCTAGATAACCTTCTTGGTTCCTACGACTAGCCTACCCTCCAAACGCCAAATAGACGAAAAGCTCGGGAGATGCATAAAGGCGAATTTTTCCGTCCAGTTTCCCTCAAAGGCCGGAAGCCGTTTTCTCTCCTTCTTGAGAATTTCCCTATCTGGGGACTCCTTGCGTAGACGAAAAGCCCGGGAGATGCATAAAGGCGAATTTTTCCGTCAAGTTTCCCTCAAAGGCCGGAAGCCATTTTCTCTCCTTCTTGAGAATTTCCCTATCTGGGGGCTCCTTGCCTCGAGGGTGAAAGTGATATCTCCACTCTGCGCCACTTAGAGGAGAGACATAGTAAGAACACATGACCTCAGCCACTCCAATCACAAGTCCGTTGAGATCACCCAAATTCTGCAGAGCTATTAATGTCCTCCAAGCCGGAGGGGTTAGCTGACCTAGGGAAATCCCTAGGGTTTCGGATATCTTAGCTACCAAAGAGGGAATTTGATCCCTGAAGCCAGACGGGAAGTAACCCTCATAGACAGGAACCTCATCCACACCAAAATCAGAAACCCTGTCTTCTGGATCAGGTACTCGAATAACAACATCATCAGGGAGCTCGTACTTCTTCATCCAAATTGCGACCTCCTCAGCCCCTATCACCGAAGGAGGGCCAATCGGAGGATATCGGCTCCCCCTACCGGTGAAACTCTCTTAGCAACAATAGGTTTGGGATTTTTCGCTTTGGCGGTCAGATCCAGAGAAGAAACGGAAGAATCCATAGATTCCGTTGGAGCAACCCTCAATCTACTAGATCTAACACTACTACCTACGGAGGAAGAATCTGGAGAGAGACCCGACTCCGTCCTCATCTCAGGAGCAGAAGGAAGAAAGGATCTAAAAGTAGGCGAAAGAGAAGGAGAAGTTACCTGTGGAATGAAGACCCAAGTCGAGATATGGAGATCACAAGAAATCTTCGAGATGAAAAGAAAAGGAAACTAAAGGAATCAGGAGGAGTAATCGGAGGGGTAGAATCGAAAACCCTAGAAACACTTTACACGAGTCCGGGGGAAAGACCATGCGTGAACACGAATCTCGCGACAAACATCGAGGACCTCCCCAGTTTCCCGCCAAAATTTTGGACCAAAACACTGGGACCGCAAGGATCCCCATTACTATTTCCCCAGCTCAGGAAACCTCAGCCTTAAGAAGGCCCGGTCCTCTCTAATAAGAACTCTTTCATTTGCAGAGTCGAAGCATCAACTCCGTAGCACTCCCGCCTTTCTTCAAAGCAAAGGATCATAGCCTCAAAGATACCTGAATTCTTCCAGCAAGAACTCTCTCCAGCCCGCGCACGGTTCAAATTTCAGAGCTCAAGCCTCGTCATCTCCAGAAGATAAGAGAAACTACTACTAGACTCCGGTCAAACACGAAGGAACCGATCCTCACCTGGGTTCAGAATGAGTTCCGGCTTGAGTTGAACCCAGGCTAGCAAGACCAATGGAGCGAGGTCCTGCCTAAGGGGAGCCTCCTGAGAATGAGCAAACCGGGTTGACTTGAGTGCACAGGTTATTCCCCGACTTCAATGACGAAATCGAAAAATAAGGGGCAAACTGTTGGGGAAAAATACCCCAGTATCATTTCCTCCAGCCTCCAGGCAGGACCCAGACCCTTGGGTCCCCGATAAGGGAACGCTCCAGGTCCCCACTAGAAGGAACCCTGAGTTCGGTCCCTGGATCGAGATCCCTTCCAAAAAATGGAAAACTTCCGACAAGGAGAACCTTCCATATTTCCGAATATGGAAGAGTTTAACCTAATGGAACCGACTCCCAGAAGACTATATAAGAGCTACTAAAACCCTAAAGCAAAGGATCGACTTCTCCAAGGCTTAGAGACTAGAATTAGACGGCTAGAATTAGGGTTCTTACTCAATACCTTGTAATCTTTCTTATTATATCTAATAAAAGTCTCTCCAAGCCTATCTCTTTATTATCCTCTCTAAATCCTCACGAAATACATACAGACTCACCCGGTTTACCAGCCTATCCATCGTTATGTGATACTCTAAAATAGCCTACACAAAAATCCCCTAACAGTAGGAAATGATGCTTTTTGGACACTTTGGAGTACTTTTACGCGTAGAGAATCGATCGACGCTTGAAGAGCAATATCGATTGACCGGAGCCAATTAAAATTGATGGAAGCGTCATCGATTGATATTGGATCAATCGAGGATTAATCACGAAATTAGAAGACTTCATTTCCATCAAGTTTATTAATTGCAACCTAAGCCTTTAGCCGTCTGTGAGGCTATATGTACTAGGGTTTTGTATCATTTTAGATGTAGACTTGCAAAAAGACTGTGGGAACCGAAATTCGCACTGTCTATTTCCGTTTAATTTAGGAAAGTAGGAGAACCCTAGTTTTCCAGAGGTCCCGGATATCTGTTAATACCACACACCAAGCAATCAGAACACGAAACAGTAATAAAATAAGAAATCAAAACAGAGAGAAAAATAGTTCTTATTCCGAATCTGCGTTTGAGCATTTACAACAAGGTAAGTGCCTGGGCTACGATAGCTTTTGGCGAGATTCCTAGTTCTAAAAACTCAAAGACGGAAAAAACCTAATTGAGTCGCAGCTCGAATAACAAAAACGGAAAATTGCCTAAAATCGCTCTAAGTGCTAAGTTTGCTGTGAAAAAGTTCTCTTGGTTCCGCTCGCCTAATACTCCTTATATACTTGCTCCTAGGTCGGTTTACGCTTTTCCTCTTCAGCCCTTAAGCCGTCATAGCTTAAAAATGGAGATACTCCGTTTTTCCCGATCTTCATAATTATCTTCGAAAACTTCGTATTTATCCGCGGAAACTTGACATTTATCTTTCCTTCCGAACCAAGCATAAACCGTCCGATTTATGGGCTTCTGGTTAAGAAATCGTAAGTGGGCTTCAAGTCACGTCTTAGGACTCTTTGGGCTGTCTTTTGACTAGAAACGTTTATTATGGGTTCTCTCGATAAAAACAAACTTTCCGCAGTTTTTATCGTAAAGTTCGATTGATGACTTCATATGATGAGAAATATGAAATGGGCTTGCCACGGTCTTCGTGAGATAGCATTAAAGAGTAGACGAGAATGCATGGATTCGTAGACAAGTTAGGTAAGATAGGCATGTTGGACGAGTTAGGTAAGATAGGCATGTTGGACGAAGTTCGTATCCGAAGATTCGTAGACAAGCATTGACAAAGAAAAACTTATGCATATAAAGAAAAGTTTCTTTTATTGGGGCTGCACCTTATGAAGGCTGCCTATGTACCCTTGTCAAAGGGATCAAGCCTTCCGTAGTTAGTCTTGGAGTTAAGATGCTTACGATCTGTTTTCCAATGATACGTTTATGGTTTAGTTATGTTGCCATTGATGGCATTTGGTAGTGGACCTTTTTCGGCCTCGAGATTAGCCTTGTTGGCTGTTTTATTTGGCCAAGTGTGGTCATATTTATATTTTCGGAACTGAAAGCGTGTGGCTTCGAATCCTAGCCGTTTTGCGACTTTTTAATAAATTGTGTTTCTTGTTTTAAGAGCATTTTTGTATTCGTGTGAGTGTAGAGGCAAGAGTATGAGTTGTCATCTCATATCTAACCCTTTGTATTCGCTGTTCATTTTAGATGAGAATGTCCCAAAACTTTTCTTTTCGGAAATTCATGAACATAGGAATACAAGCGAAGAGACATATTTTGGGATCTCTTATCTTTCGATATCATGCCTAGAGATGTCAGAGACCAGTCCGCTGGGTTTAGGGCAAGACCTAGGTTTACTTTTGGTTTTAGGGGGTGCGATGACTAAATCGGCTTACGTATCCCGTTACAGTTTCAACCTGATTCCATACCGATTTAAAGTCCGCGATAGGTTCTCGGCTTATATGACTTGTATGGTTGGAACCGAGCATATCTCCAAGGATAATTTCTAAGTCTCCTGGAAGTGCCGACCAAAATTTTGGATTTCTTTTATACCGCTATTACCCTTGTGTCGGGTGTATGAGAGCTATCTCTACGAGATGGCTAAGTCAATTTAGGACAGTTAAGAGTTTGTTGTGATCAGCAACAAACTTATTGGTAGATATTACCGGGTCTTCGCGAAGGATACATGTTTTAGAAGGTGTTAGTGCATTCGACTGTTCGGTCTTCCAAGAAGGTGTTTTTATCGAGGAAGATATTTTCGTCGAAAACCTATTCTTCAGGCGTCTGCGACATCTCGCGATGCTGAAGATTAGTTTTTCTTTCGTATGCCGCTTTTCGTGCTAGACATATTTGCGAGCTTGAAGATGTTTTGCGGTGTTGTAAGGGTTTAGTCTTAACCCTGCGTCGGAGAAACATTTTTGGTTTGTCTGCGGATGTTCGCAGACAAAACTGTTATTGCTGTTCGGATGCTAATAGTTTGATTTGCGATCGAGGAATTAGGACCAAGGGGTCTTGTAAATTTGCCCATGGGAAGAAGCGTTTTCCTTCATAGTGGTTTGTGAAGTGTTGGCCTTCCGAGATCAATTTCGTGCATTTTGGAGGATTTTTCGTATAGCTCTAGGAGCCTTGGTACAAATTTTTCCTTTACATCCCGCGTATTATGGGTAAAACATAGCGGATTTAAAGTGAATTGTGGAATGTAGCAAACTTGGTCGATTGTCGACAAGTTTAGGTTTTCCGTTAACCGTTTTGTTGTTAGGACTGAGTTTCGTTACGAAGAATTTATCGTATGATTTCCGACTGTGGCCTATACGATAATTACTCTCTTAATAGTCACACGATGTTTTTAGACAAATCTAAGATTTTTAGACAAATCGTAGATTATACAAATCTTTCGTATAATGTTACCAATAGTCTTATGAAAATTGATTCGTTTTTGTCCGAGGAAGACGAAGCCCAAGAGGTTTGCTACATAACCAGTGTGGAGTCAGCGGCGGGATGACTGCCTTCTCGAATGTGACCGAGGGAAAAGAAAGGCAGAAGCCAGCAAGCAGCATGGAGGTTTGTGTTTTTATACAAAACATACTTCTTCATAAAACATTGTTGGGGTCAAAGTCGGTCATGACGGAATCAATGTCTGAAAGTCCGTAAAAATCGGCATGAACGTTTTTACGAAAAACGAATATTCGCAAAAGATTTATTCTTACGAAGAATCTTGCGGAGAAAACACATTCACGAAAAATCAGAGAAAATCCCGAAAAAGGTCGCACGATCGCTAAGAAGCGACCGAGCGCATGTCCCGCTCAGTAGCTACGTAGCGACCAAGTGTCCGTCCCGTTGGGTCGCTACGTAGCAACCGAGCTCTTCCGAAACGTCGATACGACATTAGTCCATGCATTCTCGTCTACCCTTCGATGCTATCTCCCGAAGACCGTAGCGAACCCATTTCATGTTTCCCGCCATTCTAAGTCATCGATCAAACTTTGCGGTAAAAACCGCGGAAAATTCGTTCTTTATCGAAAGAAGCCGTAATAGACGCTTCGAGTCAGAAGACGGCCCAAAGGGACCTAAAACATGACTCGAGGCGCAACTTACGATTTCTTAACCAACAGCCCGTAAGCCGCATGACGGTTTACGCTTGGTTCGTAAGGAAAGATAAATGTCAAGTTTCCGTGGATAAATACGAAATTTTGAAGATAATTACGAAGATCGGAAAAAATGGAATATCTCCATTTTTATGCTATGACGGCTTCATGGCAGAAGAGGAAAAGTGTAAACCGACCTAGGGGCCAGTATATAAGGAGTCCTAGGCGAGAGGCATGAGGGGAGACTTTTTTCAGAGCAAACTTAGCACTTAGGGCAATTAGGCAACTTTCCGTTTTTGTTATTCGAGCTGCGACTCAATTAGGTTTAGCCGTCTTAGGGTTGTTAAAACTAGGAATCTCGCCGACAGCTCTCGAGCCCAGGCTTATACCTTGTTGTAAATGCTCATACGCAAATTCGGAATAAGACTTCTCTTTGTTCTTTTTTTACGATTTCATATAATTTATCGTTGTTATCTCGTGTTCTGATTGCTTAGCGTGTGGTATTAGTAGATATCCGGGACCTCTGGGAAACTAGGGTTCTCCTACTTTCCTAATTTAAACGGAATTCGATAGTGCGAATTTTGGTTCCCACAAACATGTTATGTTAACTTTAGAAAGTTTCTTCGTAAGACTTGGTCTAATTGTACAAAGGATTTTTCGCGTAACTTATGGGGACCGGTTTTACGAAGGTTGTAAATCGGTGATATGTATACATATGTCAAAGTAGCGTTGTTTCTGCGGGTTTTAGGTGAAAGTTGCTTGGAGTTACTCATGGAGTGTTACCGAAGATTATTTCATTACGATTCAGTCGCAGAACGTTTTTCATAGGTTTTTTTAGAGGATTCTCATGGCACATTCGTTTCTGGAACGATTGGTCAACAAGAGATAGATCTAGCCAACAGTTGGGAAGAAAATGTTCCCCTTAATGGGCTCGATGCTACATTTGTTCTCGAGTTTGCTTTGTCGCAAACGTTTTCGATGCTTTTCCGTGACTCACTTGGTTCAACGGAAACTGAAAGAAATACTTTGGTGCTTGAAGATTTCTCGTAGAAATTTTAATACGAAACTGGCTTTATAAAGCCGGAAAGGGGTTCAAGACTTTGACTAATCGTCGATTTTCAGTTTGATATTGGTACAGGTTTTCTATACGCATGATTGCGACAAGAAATGTTGTATAGTCTTTGAGATTATGTTCATGATCGTCTGGATATGTTGCTAGCGTTTAGACAAATTTTAGATTGTCATTTGCCTACTTGGGACGATTTGCTTTGACGAAAGCGTTTTCTTGACGATTTGCAAAAGTTTTTGAACTTTGGGAGTATACGAGTATAGTATACGTACCTACTCCCTTTTTTTAAGAAAGAAAACGGTTGAACCGATACTTTGAACGGTTGTGTATGTTTCTTCTTCCGAGTATTGGAATGATCGATAATCCGGGACGATTTAAAGACGACACGGAGACTGTGATTTGGTTGTTTCCAGGTTGACGAATTGGAATATGTCGGTTTTAAGAAAATCGCTAGAAACGAATCGGTTTTAAGACGACGTTCGTGTCTCTAGTTTTTTCTCTCTTTAGGAAGCGAGCTTGTTATGCGTGGCGATCGTTTCTCGATTTTCGAATAGTTTAGATCGGTTTGCAAGATCTGGCTAAACAGTTATGGAACGATATATAAAGACAGGAAAAATCGCCTAAGAGTTAGTTCGCTAGACTATCCACCTAGGTTTTCCGTTCCCTAAAATTCTATGCAGTTTCAAAAGCGTTTTATTGCTTAGTACCTTCCTCCCAAAATTCCGAGTTTGATCTTGAAACAAGTCGGACATACCTTAGTGTTCTCGAAGATGCAGTTTTGTCTCTTCTCGGTTTTGCTTGCTTATTTCCCCTTCCTCTTCTCGTGTATGTTCGCCATATTCGGCATTGGTGTTTATCCTTTGAAGCTTGACATTTATCTTCCGAACTTGACTGCTATCTTCTCCTTAGATATGACGTCAATTTTTATAAAAAGTTCAACGTAATCGTATAGTTGAGGCGGCTAAGGTGTTAAGTTAAATGTTGCCATTTTATACGATTAATCTGAATCCATGCGAAAAACCAAGTCTTTGCGGGTTTTTTTTTTATAGTAAAGTTTCAATGGTAACTCCAATCGAGATGAAACAAGAGACGTTCCGATCAAGATTTGAAGGAGAACGCAAAGATGGAGGTAAGGGCGAGTGGGAGCAAGCGAAGGAGTTTAGACGAGTCTTACTTGTTTTCGTTGTAAAATCTCAACGGAAACTCCGATTGAGACGAAACGAAAAGCGTTTCGATCAGGATTCAAAAGAGAATACAAAGGAGGAGCTTATTGAGGCCTGAAAGGTCGCTATGTAGCGATCTGGAGGTCTGACAGGTCGCTACGTTGCGAGTAGAAGCAAACAAGGAAGAGTCCTACTTGTTTTCGTCGTAAAATCTCAATGGAAACTCCGATTGAGACGAAACAAAAAGCGTTACGATGAGGATTCAAAACAGAACGCAAAGGAGGACCTTTCTCAGGCCTGAAAGGTTGCTATGTAGCGAGTGGAGGTCTGACAGGTCGCTACGTTGCGAGTAGAAGCAAACAAGGAAGAGTCCTACTTGTTTTCGTCGTAAAATCTCAATGGAAACTCCGATTGAGACGAAATGAAAAGCGTTTCGATGAGGATTCAAAAGAGAACGGAAAGGAGGACCTTTCTGAGGCCTGACAGGTCGCTATGAAGCGAATGGAGAGTTGGCTTGAGCTCTGTCGCTATGTAGGGACCGAGCCGTGTGCGTGCTCAGTCGCTACGTAGCGACCGAGCTGTGTAATTGATTCTTTGCGCTTCCTTTTTCATCGATTAACCTAAGGGTTTTCTGCGGTTTTTGGGAGAACATGTTTTACCCTTCCGAAATGTTTTCGGAAAACGTGTTTTGGTAAAACCCTTACGCGCTGAGATTTCTTTTGTTCGGTAATGAGCCAAACTTACGGAGTTTGATAATATTTATTGTTTCCCTTTATGTTTAGAAAGAGAAATCGCGAGTTTGTTTCATTGCACTTCCTGTGGCGAAAAGTCGCAGCAAGATGTTCGATTTTCTCAAGAACTGTGGTGTTTACGTAGGCGTTGGCCATAGGCGCAGTGGCGGCTGGGGTTGTCTTACCAGCGTTATTGCGAACTGTGATTTTGTCATTCGTATTTCCAGACATTGTTTTGATCAAGCGTTTTGTGGCTGAGAGTTAGATTGATCCGTACGCCCCCCCTCCTTCTAGCTCCACACTGTGGCAACCGAAATTCGCACTGTCGATTTCCGTTTAAATTAGGAAAGTAGGAGAACCCTAGCTTCCCAGAGGTCCCGTAAATCTGTTAATACCACACGCCAAGCAATCAGAACACGAAACGAGAACAGTAATAAAATAAGAAATCGAAACAGAGAGCAAAATAGTTCTTATTCCGAATCTGCGTTTGAGCGTTTACAACAAGGTAAGTGCCTGGGCTACAAGGGCTTTCGGCAAGATTCCTAGATCTAAAAACCCTAAGGCGGAAAAGACCTAATTGAGTCGCAGCTCGAATAAAAAAAACAGAAAATTGCCTAAAATTGCTCTAAGTGCTAAGTTTGCTGTGAACAAGTTCTCTTGGTGCCTCTCGCGTAATACTCTTTATATACTCGCTCCTAGGTCGGTTTACGCTTTTCCTCTTCTGCCCTTAAGCCGTCATAGCTTAAAAATGGAGATATTCCGTTTTTCCCGATCTTTGTAATTATCTTCGAAAACTTCGTTTTTATCCCTGGAAACTTGACGATTAACTTTCCTTGCGAACCAAGCATAAACCGTTCCATTTATGGGCTTTTGGTTAAGAAATCGTAAGTGGGCTTCGAGTCACGTCTTAGGTCTCTTTGGGCCATCTTTTGACTCGAAACGTTTATTACGGCTTCTTCTGATAAAAACAAACTTTACGCGGTTTTTATCATAAAGTTCGATTGATGATTTCAAATGACGAGAAACATGAAATGGGGTTGCCACGGTCTTCGGGAGATAGCATTAAAGAGTAGGCGAGAATGCATGGATTCGTGTCGTATCGATATTTTAAGTGCTCGGTCGCTACGTAGCGACCTAGCTTTGGTGAGAGCTCGATCGCTACGTAGGGACCGAGCACGTACACGGCTACGTCGAGGGCTCGGTCGCTACGTAGCGACCGTATGTGTGCTCCGGCGAGGTAACAGTCGCTACGTAGCGACCGAGCCGTGTGTTTGCTTGGCCGCTGCGTAGCGACCGAGCTTGGCCTGTCCGTGGTCCGATTGCTATACTCGAGCCTGTCCGTGGCTGGTTTGGATACGTGTCCGTTTCCTTGAGACAATCGGTACATGGTTCGATCGAGATTAGAACAAGATTTTACAGGAAGGTTCTTTGTAAAGACATTTTTTACGAAGTATAACTTTCGTAAAAAATGTTTGGGCTGATTTTTACGGAGATTTGGATGTTAACTTCGTCGTGACCGTTTTTGACCCCAACAGTTAGGTAGTTTGGAGAAATGGAGAGATAGATCTGAGATTGCATAACAGAGAAGATCTTGAACTCCTTTATTTCTATTACTCTTACTTTCTGTGTTCAATATTTAATTTGAGTTTTATATAAACCATCATGAATTTGTCTCTCATGAATATGTATGAGTAAACCCAATTGTTAGATTTAGGTTTCTCATAAAGGTTGAAAGTATGTGCTGCTAATAAGACTGTTAAAAAGGTGTTTTGATTGTTCTTTCATGCTTGTTGAACTTAATGCTAAAAGTAGGATTGATCACCCTCATTTTAGATCTTAGGATTAATTGAGATAACCAAATGTTACCCTCAATACCTGAAATAGCCAGCGTGATCTAACTGACCAGATAACAACGAGAGTTGGTCTAGAAGGTTAGAGAACAGCTTCAAACCCGCTCGCAAAGCTTGCTAGAAGAACCGTCGATCGACGCGACTATCGTTGTGTCGATCAATTGTTTGAAAGGTGTATCGAACGATGTGCATCAAGTCACATCGATCGACTCTTTCTCCAGATCAAAAGATGACAGTATCCGAGATATAGTAATGAAAACCTATATGGTTTTACCATTGTTTGATTTCAAAAACGTCAAACCCTTTAGTCTAAACTAAGTTGCATGCTTTTCATACCTGAGAATTTGCCTTAGTCTAGCTGTTTGCCCATCCTTAAAACAACTTCAACTTTAACTGCCGAACAATTGCCTTGTTCGACTCATCATTTACTGCTTTTAAAAAAATAAACCTCTTAGTCTATCTTTATTTCTAATCCCTTAGATCTGTTGAGTAATCCTAGAGTCCTTGTGGATTCGATCCCTAATTACTGCATCTGAACCTGTTATTTAAGAGAGTAATTCACTCCTTTAATTTGGCACCTTTGACGTGGAGACCGAAGAATCGACTGACACGAAGCTCCCGACATCGATCACCACTGCCCAGCCGGAAGCAGGTACGTCTTCTCTTACCGAGCTTATTAATGAGGAAGTAGTCCAAACTGAACCAATAGGTCAATTGAGCAATGAGACTAGCCAAACTAAACAGGGGACTGAAATCCCTGTTGAGATAAATCCTACCTTGATAAAAGGTGAAGAGATAAGATTGCCTTTGCAAGACTACCTAGACCCTGGTAGAACCTATTCCAATAGGTCCGCTATTAAAATACCAGGAGACGATACCAAGAAATCTAAGTTCAACGCAGATTACTATTGTATTGTTCGTCGAAACCCATTTCGTGGATCTCTCTCTGAGCACCCGTAAGATCACATCGAAGGTTTGGAAGAATTACTCCCAGATGAATACAATCGTTGCAAACTGTTCTCATTTTCCCTAGAGGGAGAAGCTCTCAGATGGCTAAACTGTTTAGCAACAGGATCCCTTACTTGTTGGGAAGAGATTAGAAACGCCTTCCTTAAGAAATTTTTCGATGATGAGCGCTATTGAGAAGTAAGGAGACATATCTTTACATTCCGCCAAGATCAACGTAAATCATCATGGTTATTCAGAACCACGACTCCTTAACATCTTCTTTGGAGGTGTTAACTTGAGCTACAAAACTACACTCGACACGCCGAGTGAAGGAAATTTCGTCACTAGGAGCCCCGAAGATGCTAGACGCCTAATCGAAGATGTAGCAACAGAAAAATCCTATGATAAGATGGATGAAGAAATAGGAAATTCGATAAATTCAGAATATAATTTAGATTTGGTAGAGATCAAGAATTCCATCAATTCGCTTCACTCATTTCTTCATAATCAGCACCGATCTGATATAGCCCAGATCGAAAATGATGCCATGTCTGATATGAAATATCAATTAGAAGAAGAGACAAGCTATTCAGACCCCTATCCCGTGTTTAACATTGATAGTTTCACCCAAGACTATGACATTGCTGTGAAATCACGCACTGGAAAGGAAAAGTTCAATCTCAGACAGGCACTTACTGGCAACCGTAAAACAAAGTCAGATTTTTACGGAAAAAAAAATATGGTTTACGGAAAGTTAATGGAGAAAGCAGATTCTTTGAGTGAACTTATCCGAAAATTAGAAAGTCAAGTAGCTGTAATTGTGACTGCCATAAAAAGAGAAACATGACGTCTTCCCGGGAGAACTGATTTAAACCCGAGACGTCAAGTCAGTGCTGTAATGTTGCATAGCGGAAAACGTCTCGCGACAAACACGAAGGAAAACACCAAAATTGACAATTCTGCCAATGCTGATGAAATAGGCAAGAGCAATTCTCAGCCTATACATCTTGCTGACCCTGACCCAAAACCTTCTCTCGAAAACAGGAAGTCTACCGCTGAAAAAAATAAGGAAAAGACAATATACTTAGAAGTAGAAGACGATTCGGAAATTGAGGCCAAAATCGATCGACAGTATGGTACCCATGTCGATCGACCGGTGAAGCCTGTCATCGATCAACATTCAGATAACCCAATCGATCGACATTCCAATCAACCCGAACCAACGATTGAAAGAGTCTATAGAACCCTACCCCCTTTTCCTCCTAAACCGCAGACTAAGAAATCATTATAAAATACGATCTGCAAGAAAGTATTGGATAGAATTACTGTGGAGATGTCCCTTAGTGATGCTATGAAATTAGCACATTCGATAAAGAAGTATATGAAGGATATGATGTCTCCAAATTATCCAACAGCGGAACAAAGCGTGATGATGGTGGCAGAGGAAGTAAGTGCCATGATTCAAGGAGAAACTCCAACTAAGAGGCCTTATCCTGGTAGTTTCGTCCTAGATTGCAATATACAGAACACGCGTTTTCCTCGATCACTATGTGATCTTGGCTCTAGCGTAAATCTTATGCCTTACTCTGTTGCAGTAACCTTGGGATATAACGAGTTTATGTCAACTCCGATAACCTTGGTTCTAGCGGATCGGTCTAGCAGGGTACATGAAGGGATTCTCGAAGACGTTCCCGTAAAAATTAATGATTGCTTCGTGGACATCTCGATGACCTTTGATATAGAAAAGCTAATCAAGCGACCCTTGATAGATGACCAAGCCTTCTATGTGGAAGAAGTTTTTGAGCTGGATAAGGAATCTTTCATAGACATGTGCTCAGACGACCCTTTAGAAAATGCTCTTACCCATATAGAAAAGGAAATCTTCAGCATAGATAATAGGACAGGCGAATACGTGCGACTGATGGATGCAAGTATCGAGGTTGCGAACATTGAAGAAGATGATGACTCAGACATTATCGTCAATCGATATCTCAGAGAGGCCGTCGATTGACAACCATCTTCTTTATCTAATTGGTCTAAAGACAAAGCACCAAAGGTTGAATTAAAACCCCTTCCCAGTGGTCTTAAATATGCATTTCTTTATGACCAATCCTACCCTGTAATTGTTAACGCCAGTCTCACTAGAGGAGAACTTGCGTTATTATTAAATAAACTACGCAAGTACAGGAAAGGAATCGGGTATTCTCTCGATGATATTCCTGGTATTTCTCTTGATCTTTGCATGCACCGTATTCATTTGGAAGACAACGTAAAAACGTCGATAGAACAGCAAAGGAGATTAAATCCGAATCTAAAGGAAGTAGTCAAAATGGAAATTATTAAACTCCTAGATGCTGGAGTTATCTATCCTATTTCGGATAGTAAATGGGTAAGCCTCATACATGTTGTACCCAAAAAGGGATGTATTACAGTAGTGAAGAACGAAAACAATGAACTCATCCCGACTTATACCGTCACTGGATATCGGATGTGTATCGGCTATAGGAAATTAAATGCCGCTACTAGGAAAGATCACTTTCCCCTGCCATATATTGATCAAATGCTGGAGCGTTTAGCCAATCACTAGTAATACTGTTTTCTCGATGGATATTCTGGATTTTTTCAAATTCCTATACATCTGGATGATCAAGAAAAGACAACCTTTACATACCCTTATGGAACATTTACGTATCGCAGAATGCCATTTGGTCTTTGAAATGCTCCCGCCACTTTCCAACGTTGCATGATGTCAATTTTTATAGACATGATCGAGGATTTTATGGAAGTACTTATGGATGACTTTTCAGTCTACGGATCAAATTTTAAGAGTTGTCTCGACAAGGTATTGGAAAGATGCGAAGAAAAGAACCTTGTCCTAAATTGGGAAAAATGTCATTTTATGGTTAACGATGGCATCGTATTAGGACATAAGGTTTCCGCCGCTGGTATAGAGGTAGATAGAGCTAAAATCGAGGTGATGACCGGTCTACCAGCACCCAAAAATGTAAAAGACGTGCGAAGATTTCTCAGACACGCCGGATTATATAGGAGGTTTATACAAGACTTTAGCAAAATTGCTAGACCTTTAAATAACCTCTTGTGCAAGGAAGTAAAGTTTGACTTTACCCCAGAATGCATGAAAGCTTTCGAAGATTTAAAAAAATCCCTTATAACCTGCCCCCTTTGTTCAAGCCCCCGACTGGAATCTCCCTTTCGAGATCATGTGCGATGCGAGTGATTTTGCGATAGGAGCAATTTTGGGCCAAAGAAAAGATAAAAAGCTGCATGCCATCTACGACGCCAGTCGTACGCTTGATGAAGCGCAATGGAATTATGCAACAACAGAAAAAGAAGTACTCGCCGTAGTTTATGCATTTGAAAAATTCTGTGAATATCTACTCCTCGTTTATCTTTTTTGTTGTTCACACTGACCACGCTGCCATTAAATATTTGATGCAAAAGAAAGATGCAAAACCTCGACTCATACGCTGCATTTTACTATTTGATATTGAAATTAAAGATAAACGAGGAGTAGATAATGGAGTCGCTGACCATCTTTCTCGGATCAGAATAAAGGATAACGTCCCTATAGACGATTTCTTCCCAACAAAAAAGGTTGCACAAATAGACACATCTTTCGTAGGTCAAATATCTCTAACTTCCGATGAGACATCGATCAATAACGACAGTATCACAACGCCTCGACTCCCTAGTAACCACAATCACAGCACCTCGTCTCTAAAAATAAATATTGACATAAAGGTTAACGTTGCTGGTGATAAGATAAATCTCCCACCTGATGAAGAATCGCAACGAGGGGTGCACGCAATTGCTAGGAACTCGAAAGATCGGCCCTGTTATGCTGATATAGTCAACTATTTGGCAGCCGAAGTCGAGTCTGAAGAACTCAAGGGGTATATGAGGAAGAAATTCTTCAGAGAATTTAGAAGATATCATTGGGATGAACCATACCTCTATATGCATTGCTCTGATTGGATATACAGACGATGCGTATCCGAAGCTGAAATTTCGGACATTATATACCAATGTCATGGCTCTGACTATGCATGACATTTTGCCACCTACAAAACGGTTACGAAAATCCTTCACGCAGGATTCTGGTGGCCGACGACTTTTCGCAATGTCCATGCATTTATAACACAATGTGACAGATGCTTAAGACGAGGAAAAATCAGCAAAAGACACGAAATGAACAGAAGTTCATTTTGGAAGTAGAAGTCTTTGATTGCTGGGGGATAGATTTCATTGGTCTTTTCCCATCCTCATTCGGAAACAAGTATATACTAGTCGCTGTAGACTACGTATCCGAATGGGTTGAAGCAGTTGCTTCCCCAAACAATGACGCATCTGTAGTTATTAAGCTTTTCAAGAGCATAATCTTTCCGCGGTTTGGAGTTCCAAGAATAGTGATTAGGGAAGGTGGAACCCATTTCATCAATAAGGTCTTTGATGGATTGCTTAAAAAACGGTGTTCAGCATAGAGTAGCTACACCCTATCACCCACAAACCAGTGGACAGGTTGAAGTCTCTAATCAGCAAATCAAAGAAATTCTAGAGAAAACTGTAGGAATTTCTAGAAAGGATTGGTCTAGGAAACTAGATAATGCACTTTGGGCCTAATGGACCACCTATAAGACACCGTTGGGAACAACACCATTCCACCTCCTTTATGGCAAATCCTGTCATTTACTAGTCGAACTGGAGCATAAAGCAGCTTGGGCCACTAAACTTCTGAATTTTGATATAAAGCCTGCTGCTGAAAGGAGACTCATCCAGCCTAACGAACTTGATGAAATCAGACATTTAGCCTATGAGAATTCGAAATTATATAAAGAAAGGACTAAAGCGTACCATGATAAGAAGATCTTATCCCGACACTTTGAACCGGATGATCAAGTCCTTTATAATTCTCGGCTAACGCTATTTCCTGGAAAGCTTAAATCTCGTTGGTCCGGACCATTCACAGTAACAGACGTAAAACCCTCCGGAGCCATAACTCTAAAAAGTGATAAAGGGGATGAGTTTACTGTGAACGGCCAACGAGTGAAACATTATTGGGCCAAACCGCCAGCAAATCAGCCCATTATTCTAGAACCCCCTAATAACTAGTTTATTCAGGAAGTCGAGCTTAAGACTTTAAAATTTAAGCGCTAAATGGGAGGCAACCCGTTTTCTTTTCAAAAAAAAAATAAAAAATAAATTAATTATATTTTTATTTACATCTATATTTATATTTATATCTTATTATTAGTAAAATATTAGGAGTAATAGAAATCAGGAGTAGTTTATTTGGAGAAATATTGATCGATGTAGCTGTCTTGCCATCGATCGATGCGGACATATCGAGGGTTAACCTCATTTTAACTCTACATCCGCTTCTTTCTCCTCTCATTCCCGAAACCCTAGTGAAATCAAAACCTCTCTTTTCTCTCTCAATTCTTGACGGAATTCCTCCGTTTCTCGCCCCAATCCACTCGATTTCTCATTTTCTATCTGTTTAGTTCATTCACTCACCCGATGTACAAGGTTTGACTTCGAAATTCTCTTTTGTTAGGAATTTTTAGAGTTGTGTTTTGAGATGAACTAGAACTTATGATTAGGCACAGATTTGGGATGGTTCTGAAGTTTCTAACGATTATCTAGTTTTAGGATCGTGGATTTATGCTGTTAATGCCTTGAAAGTGCGATTTGGAATTGAGTGATCTTTGCAGGTTTCGCGATTTGACATCGATCGACTCGAACTCTATAGCGTCGATCGATACCCTTATTGTCGACTAATTATTAACGTCATATATCGATCGATGTCTCACATACTTCATCGATCGATATCACAATATATGGACAACACTATCTCACTTCTCCTCTCTTTTCTGTTTGTTTTCAGATGAGCTCAGACGCAGACGCAGAAAGACGTGAGAGGAGTACAAAGAAGAGATACGACGAAGCTAGCACCTCCATACAGCACCGCGACCCTTGGCCTCGTGACGAGACATTCGCGGAGTTTGCTGACCCGAAGAAAGCGGTCAACAACACGTAGTGTATCAACTGCGTGCTGAAGGATGAATGGGACGACTACGACAGCTTGTTCTACAATGCTTGGCTTGGCGTATCTATCAAGCCCACACGGTTCATCGATTCATACATCTTACAGAAGCTCCGGATCAAGCCATACATCAAGGAGATGATCACGCAGCTCGGACATGGCACCATAGCCACTCGCGCATACGATCTCCACGTCCACTTGGTCAGACAGTTTATGGCCACAGTCGAGCTCACCTACAGCACCTCGAAGGCGAGGGTAGCAGGAGATGGTACACTGACCTTCTTCGCCAGGGGAATTCAAAATAGGATCTCAATCCCCGAGCTCTGCCGCATCTACGGTTTCCAGGAGGATGCAGCTGAGAGAAAGATTCCACCCTTCCTAGGCCTCAATGGATTCTGGGAGATAATCGGCACGGGGGTGTGGAACTCCAACTCAGCTACTCAGACAGACATCCGTCACCCCACCCTCCGGTACTTTCTAGGGGCTCTTGCGAACACATTGGTTTGCAAGATGGAGCCCAACAAGGTCAGGATACAGTAGCCTTCTGTGGAGTAAACGGCTTGGTGGACCTGACTCATCTCGATGAGA
>NW_013617423.1:38172-38803 GCF_000695525.1 Brassica oleracea var. oleracea | reverse complement strand
GGGAGTTTGCTGACACCGATCTTTGAGTATCTAGGCATCCGCCTAGATCCGCGCATAGCCGACCGCTTCCACCGCTTCTTGGATGAGCAACACATGATGAACTCAGGTTGGCTCAAGGAGGAACTTTTCTGGACTTTTAGGATCGGGAACCAGCACCCTCTACTGCCGATGCCGAACATGATGATCACAGACTTTGATGACAAGATCGATAGGCTCCGGTTCATGCCCGACTCCCAGCTCCTCCGCGATCTTCCGGCTATCTCGCACAGACCTCCCGGAGTGCGTCGAGCCAGAGCTACACAGGGACCACCGGAGGCACCTCTTCCTGATTTCCCGATCATACCAGACATCCATATGCGCGATCAGGGAGACTTTCAGAGGGTAGTTGTGGATGCTTTTCGTGCCATCTTGGCTAGAGTATCTTGCACGAGCAGGAGGACCATCAGAGCTCACTCACCAGAATCAGCAGGATCTTCTAGGCAGCACAGGGATCCTTCGTCCGGGAGCGACGACGAGACCAGCGAGGACACCGACTAGTCCTCCCATTTCTATCTCTTTCCCTTATGAACTTGTTTTTCGAATTTTCGAACTTGTAGGATTTATATTTTAGACATATCTATGCTTTATGTTT
>NW_013617423.1:27477-38156 GCF_000695525.1 Brassica oleracea var. oleracea | reverse complement strand
GTTTACTTATTTCTTATGTTTGGAGTGTCAAACAGAGCTAACCACACTGACAGATCATATGAGTTAGATTCCAGACATGACGCATAATTTTCTGTTCCTCGCCATCGATCGACACGGAAATGATGGTATCGATCGATGTGCGGGACAGAGAGGTACGGCACTTTGCTCTAACATCTCAAACATCTAAATGTGCTTATCACCACCTTTGGACATTTTACACCGAGACGGTGTAATTTAATTCTAGGGGAGGTAGTACTAACACCATCTTCTTGAGTTTTGTCAAAATCTTTTCAAAAGTAATTTTATTGAGTCAAGAAGGGGACTATGAACTTATGATTTTCACTTGAATGTCTAACCACTTTTTAGCACCATTCTAGATTTACTGATTGCAGATAGTACTAAAGATGCTAAAGTGGATCAACCTGTCAACTATACACACTTGGCTAGCTTGTTAGAAAGAACGAAAGGTAACCTCCAACACTAACCTGACATTACTGCTTGTCTTGGGGCTTGGTATACATGAGATCAGATTTTTCAGACAAGTCTGGAAGGTAAAGCCTTGTGAAGATTTATTTATCACTTTTTCTCTCTCTATTTCGTCCCTAGAGTATATATATATATAAAAAATAAAATAATAATAATACGTTAAATTATAATTTAGGATTTAATTAGGAGGAATCTGAACAGGACTTAGTGGCTACAACCATTAAGGCTTGATTTATAAAGATTCCAATAAAAAGAATTTGAACGGGACTTGGAGGAGGCAATCTTCAAGGCTCGCTTCACAAAGAATTCTTGGATATAGGTTGAAAATGAAGTGAACATGGCTTGGTGGCAACCACCATTAAGTCTTTATTTATGGAAACCTGTCCAATTTTGGTCACTGTCTTGCAATAAAAGCAGACGTTGATTTAAGAGAGAAATTAGAGAGAGAGAAAATAGGAACTAACTTTTACCTGCAGCTCCAGAATAATTGTCTGAAAATCTTTGCATCCTCTGATCGATACTCCCAAGGTAAAGCCTGCACTTTTATACTATCGAGAAATGAGGTTGGTCAAGGGGAATATCACATAAGATTTGCTAAGTTGTGGGCTAGATGAATTTGGTTGCTAAGCTAGGATATTGCATAATGTGCTTTTCTGATCAGGACCTTTTAGATGTGGAATGCGATATTGTAGAGGTGATGACTTCTATGTTTTAAATCTGTGAGTCCCTGCTGTTTTCAATCCTCGTTTAGAGAGACTGTCCGTTTGTTTTGCTTGAGGACAAGCAAAAGGATAAATGTGGGGGAGTTGATATACCATGGATTTCATCCATTTTTAGTCATGGTATATAAGTATTTTAATATATATTTATCATGTTTTAGAGTCTTTTCAAAGCAATTACAGGTTCAATTACTTGATAGAAGGAAATGATGCTTTTGTGACACTTTGGAGTACTTTTACGCGTAGAGAATTGATCGACGGTTGATGAGCAATATCGATCGACCGGAGCCAATTAAAATCGATCGACAGCTGTTCAGCGTCATCAATCGATATTGGATCACTCGAGGATTAATCACGAAATTAGAAGACTTCATTTCCATAAAGTTTATTAATTGCAACCTAAGCCCTTAGCCGTCTGTGAGGCTATCTGTACTAGGGTTTTGTATCATTTTAGAGGTAGACTTGCAAAAAGACCTAGTTTGGAGAAGAAGCATTTTGGCTACCATAAGAAGAATTTTGGATTTGAGAGATAGATCTGAGACTGCATAACAGAGAAGATCTTGAACTCCTTTATTTCTATTACTCTTACTTTCTGTGTTCAATATTTCATTTGAGTTTTATTCAAACCATCATGACTTTGTCTCTGATGAATAAGTCTGAGTAAACCCAATTGTTAGATTTAGGTTTCTTATAAAGGTTGAAAGTATGTGCTGCTAATAAGACTGTTAAAAAGGTGTTTTGATTGTTCTTTCATGCTTGTTGAGCCTAATGCTAAAATTAGGATTGATCACCCTCATTTTAGATCTTAGGATTAATTGAGATAACCAACTGTTACCCTCAATACCTAAAATATCCACCGTGATATAACTGACCAGATAACAACGAGAGTTGGTCTAGAAGGTTAGAGAACAGCTTCAAACCCGCTCGCAAAGCTTGCTAGAAGAACCGTCAATCGACGCGACTATCGTTGTGTCGATCGATTGTTTGAAAGGGGTATCGAACGATGTGCATAAAGTCACATCGATCGACTCTTTCTGGAGATCAAAAGACGAAAGTTGAGATCTGAGATCTAGTAATGAAAACCTATCTGGTTTTACCATTGTCTGAGTTCAAAAACTGTCAAACCCTTTAGTCTAAACTAAGTTGCATGCTTTTCATACCTGAGAATTTGCCTTAGTCTAGCTGTTTGCCCATCCTTAAAACAACTTCAACTTTAACTGCCGAACAATTGCCTTGTTCGACTCATCATTTATTGCTTTTAAACAAATAAACTTCTTAGTCTATCTTTATTTATGATCCCTTAGATCTGTTGAGTAATCCTAGAGTCCTTGTGGATTCGATCCCTAATTACTGCATCTGAACCTGTTATTTAAGAGAGTAATTCACTCCTTAGGGTAATTTGAGTGGTATCAGTTGCGCCTTGGCATGGCTGGCGACGTCTTCCTCCCATTTGACCTCCGCCCAGGCTCGAGATAGGACGTCTTCCATGGTTTTGCACTGGTATTTGGTCAGCTCCTTGTAGAGGTCTCCGTCGGGGATCAGACCTCTCTTGAAAGTATAGATAGCAGTGGGGATACTGCATTCGGGGATAGCCACCTTTTCTTGATTTAAGCAGGCTATGTAGCCTCTCAGGGGTTCCGCTCGGTGCTGGAAGATTTCACAGAGGTTGTCAAAGGTTTTCTCCACGTCCCTGCTGCTGGCGTATTTCTCCACCAACTTGTCGCTGAGAACTGCGAAGGAGGCTATGGACTTGGAGGGTAAGTTGATATACCATTGCAGAGCAGGTCCGGTCAGAGTGGAGCCGAAACCTTTGCACAAGGTAGCTTCGCGTGACCCTTTTGGGAGTGCTATGGCGAGCATCCTCTGTCTGTATTGGGCGATGTGGTCATCCGGATCAGTGGTGCCGTTATACGCCTTTATTCTGGGCATCTCGATTAAGGTGATCTCAACCGTGAAGGGAGTATCGGGTTAGGAGTCGGGGTTGCTCTTCCATATGGGGGGAGCTACACCTGGGAGTCTATCCACCATGGATTGCATGGCGTCGAGCCTGTCGGAGAACATCTGGTGAAGGTGAGCGATAATGGGAGACTCCGCTCTCGCTGCTCCGTCTGATGCTTCCTTATCAGGCTCGGCCTCCTAGTCGCTGTCCTCCCCGTAATAGGTCTGAGCATCCTTGGCTTTCTCCCGCGTAGATGCTTCTCCTCCCGGTGCCGCAGTTGGGAGATTCGTGCCTGTCTCGGAGTTAGGTGTTTCCAGAGGTGGCATAGGGCGAACCTGGGTCCGGAATCGACGCTTCTTGTTGCTCGCTGCGTTAAGGGCTTGGTTCTCGTCTCAGAGGTAAGATTCTCCGATTCGAGCTGGCTGACATTCTCGGCGCTCTGCTCCAATTGCTTAGAGTGCTCGTTGAGTTTTTCCTTCAGGATCTGAAACTCAGAGGATAGCTCGGGATTGGTCTCTTCCCGATCTCTTTGTAACCCGGTTACTTGACCTTGCAGGTCATCGATTTGTCTTTGGAGTTCATCCTCTCTCTGAGTAGCTTCAGGTAGCTTGTCATACTCGTCCACCGCCATTATCGCATTGTTTAGATTACTCCCCTCCTTCTAGCGCCAAACTTTTAGGTGATTTTCGTGTAGGATCTTTGTGACTACCACGGAACGATGGACAAGGCTGGTTTTGTATTGACTTGGAGAGGTATATCAGAGCTAAAGACTGGAAGAAACGTTTTATCGAGTAGACAAACTAGGATTACAATGATTTGAGTAAGAACCCTTATTCTAGCCGTCTTACCCTAGTCTTGAAGTGTCGATCCCTTGCTTTAGGGTTTAGGTGCCCCTTATATAGTCTTCCTAAGGCGGGCCTTAGTCGGTTGGAGTAGGTTAAACTCTTCCATATTCGGAAAGTATAGGTGGTTCTCCTTATCGGAAGTTTTCTATTTCCCGGAGGAAGGGGGGCGATCTTGGGACCGAACCCGAAAAACTCTGTAATTGCTATAAGACCTTGGTCTTTCCCTACAAAATGGTCTGATAGCAAGAGCGAGAATATTCTTGATCCCCTCTGATCGCTTTTATGCCCCAGGGTGTAGGGAACTTCACCATTTGGTGAAGAGTTGAGGGGACGGCCCCCATTCCGTGGATCCAGGGCCGTCCTAATATCATGTTATAAGATGAATCGCAATCAACCACGAGGAACTTGATTGACATGTTGACTCTTTCGGCGTATACGGGGAGGGTTATTTCCCCAGCGGTTTGTTTGACTTCCCCGCTGAACCCTATAAGCGGGGTTATCCTCCGAGTTAGAGCGTCTTCCTCCAGCCCCAGGTCTTTGTATTCTGCCTGGAAGATGAAGTTGCTGGAGCTTCCATTACCTACCAGTATCCTTTTTACCAGGCAGTTCACTACAGTGAGCGAGATAACCAGGGCGTCGTGATGAGGAGTGAGGACTTTCTCCTGCTCCTTGGCAGTGAAGCTTATCTCATCTGTTCCTAGGAGCACGCGTTTTGGCTTAGTTTCCTCTAGGCCGTTCTTGGCGTTCCAGGTGCTTTTCTTTGCGGGTGCATGGCTTACGCCGCTGATTTCCGAACTGCCCGAAATGACATGGATCACTCGATCCTGTCGCGGTGGGGAGACGGGAGCAGCTTCAGTGGGTGTTGGGGAAAAATACTCAGCGATTGAATTCCTCCAGACCCCAGGCAGGACACCGGCCTCTGGTTCCCCGCTGCCCGGTTCCCAGGATCCCCGCTAGAAGGAACCCCGGTTCCCTGCTGAGGAGTTTTCCGGGTCCGGTCCCAGGATCACCCACTTCCTCTGGGAAATGGAAAACTTCCGATAAGGAGAAGCTTCTATATTTCCGAATATGGAAGAGTTTAACCTACTCCAACTGACTAAGGCCCGCCTTAGGAAGACTATATAAAGGGAACCTAAACCCAAAAGCAACGGATGGACACTTCAGGACTTAGAGACTAGAGCTAGATGGCTTGAATTAGGGTTCTTACTCAAATCATTGTAATCCTAGTTTGTCTACTCAATAAAACGTTTCTTCAAGTCTTTATCTCTGACATATCTCTCTAAATCAATACAAAACCAGCCTTGTCCATCAATCCATGGTACTCATAAAGATTCTCCTACGCTAAAATCCCTTAACAGTTTGGCGCTAGAAGGAGGGGAGTAATCTAAACTACGTGATAATGGCGGTGTTAGGGGATTTTTGTGAAGACTCTTTTAGAGTACCACGGAACGATGGGTATGCTGGTAAACCGGGTGAGTTTGTATGTATTTCGTGAGGATTTAGAGAGGATAATAAAGAGATAGGATTGGAGAGAGTTTTATTAGATAGAACAAGTAAGATTACAAGGTATTGAGTAAGAACCCTAACTCTAGCCATCTAATTCTAGTCTCTAAGCCTTGGAGAAGTCGATCCCTTGCTTTAGGGTTTTAGTAGCTCTTATATAGTCGTCTGGGAGTCGGTTCCATTAGGTTAAACTCTTCCATATTCGGAAATATGGAAGGTTCTCCTTGTCGGAAGTTTTCCATTTTTTGGAAGGGAGCTCGGTTCCAGGGACCGAACTCGGGGTTCCTTCTAGCGGGGACCTGGAGCGTTCCCTTATCAGGGACCCGAGGGTCTGGGTCCTTCCTGGAGCCTGGAGGAAATGATGCCGAGGTATTTTTCCCCAACAGTTTGCCCCTTATTTCTCAATTTCGTCATCGAAGTTGGGAAATAACCTGTGCACTCAAGTCAACCGGGGTTGCTCATTCTCAGAACTCCCCTTAGGCAGGACCTCGTTCCATTGGTCTTGCTAGCCTGGGTTCCACTCAAGCCGGAACTCATGTTGAACCCAGGTGAGGATCGGTTCCTTCGTGTTTGACCGGAGTCTAGTAGTAGTTTCTCTTACCTTCTGGAGATGACGAGGCTGGAGCTCTGAAATTTGAACCGTGCGCGGGCTGGAGAGAGTTCTTGCTGGAAAAATTCAGGGATCTTTGAGGCTATGATCCTTTGCTTTGAGGAAAGGCGGGAGTGCTACGGAGTTGATGCTTCGACTCTGCAAATGAGAGAGTTCCTATTGGAGAGGACCGGGGCTTCTTAAGGTTGAGGTTCCCTGAGCTAGGGAAATAGTAAGGGGGAGCTCCCAATGTTTGTCTAGAGATTTGTGTTCACGCGTGGTCTTTCCCCCCGACACTTGTAAAGTGTTTCTAGGTTTTTTGATTCTACCCCTCCAATTCCTCCTCCTGATTCCTTTAGTTTCCTTTTTTCTCCCTCTCGAAGATTTCTTGCGATCTCCATATCTCGACTTGGTCTTCATTCTGCAGGTAACTTCTCCTTCTCTTTCGCCTACTTTTAGATCCTTTCTTCGTTCTGCTCCTGAGATGAGGACTGAGCCAGGTCTCTCTCCAGATTCTTCCTTCGTAGGTAGTAGAGTTAGATCTAGTAGATTGAGGGTTGCTCCAACGAAATCTATGGATTCTTCCGATTCTTCTCTGGATCTGACCACCAAAGCAAAAAATCCCAAACCTATTGTTGCTAAGAGAGTTTCACCGGTAGGGGGAGCCGATATCCTCCGATTGGCCCTCCTTCGGTGATAGGGGCTGAGGAGGTCGCGATTTGGAGGAAGAAGTACGAGCTCCCTGATGATGTTGCTATTCGAGTACCTGATCCAGAAGACAGGGTTTCTGATTTTGGTGTGGATGAGGTTCCTGTCTATGAGTGTTACTTCCCGTCTGGCTTCAGGGATCAAATTCCCTCTTTGGTAGCTAAGATATCTGAAACCCTAGGGATTTCCCCAGGTCAGCTAAACCCTCCGGCTTGGACGACATTAATAGCTCTGCAGAATTTGGATGATCTCAATGGACTTGTGATTGGATTGGCTGAGTTCCTGTGTTCTTACTCTGTCTCTCCTCTAAGTGGCGCAGAGTGATGATATCACCTTCTCTGGCGGCAACAGAGAACGTCTCTCTGAGGAGCCAACTGAAGAATAGGGAGGAGGAGTTGAACGATCTGAAGGATGCCGCGGAAACTTTTGAGGCTGAGAAGGCCATGGCTTTGAATGGTGCCAAGGTCGTGGCCCGATGGGAGCTGATGCTGGAGTGGCTTAGTGGTCATACCGATAGCTGGGATCCCGTGAATACCCTAGAGCAGTACAAGACGGTGGAGATCACCAAAGCTGAGCTTCTAGGACTCCCAGCTCCCTCCTTTGAGTGTGAGCCTCGGGATCCTGGTGACGAGGAAGTGAAGAAGACGCCGGAGCCCGCTGCTGATGACCCTCCTGCCAACTGATCCTGATATTTTGTTGTTCGTACTCCTGACCCCGCAGAGGGGTTTTATTTTGTAACTGCCGTTGGTGATGGCTTAAAACTCTGGACCAGGCCTTTGTGCCTTTATTTTGTTGTTTCAAACGATAGCCCTGTTGTGGCCTTTTGATTTATGCTTTTTGGATTTGCATTTTTCGTTTGCTTGTTTGTCCTTCGTCTTTGGGATCTTTAGCTTTATAGGTGATACTCACATTGCTTCTGTAATTGCCCCTTTTTCGAAAGATTGCAGGTTGTTGAGTTACCTTGGGGTCTTGAAGCTTTGACTCATGAGTCTCCAGATTTGAGAGCTGGTGAATACTGCCCAAGTGAGCTAAGCGTTGATTGCTTGAGGGCCTCTTACAGGACCTGGGCCGCATGGGCTCTAGATGTCATGATCGTCGAAGGACTCATGGACCCGGGAGGCTAAGGTTCCTTGGAACCTTGGGACCTTCCAATGATCAGACCTCGTGGGTCTCATATGACTGGATCTCCTCCGGGGACCCTGGGGTTAGTTGGAGAATTTTGATAAGCCTAGGATCTGGAGGTCGTTTTTTAGGGAACCCGTGGGTTCTAGACCCTGAGGTCTTGAGTTGGACACATGATCTTTGGACCCTGAAGTCTTTTTAGGGAACCAATAAGTTCTTGGCCCTGAGGCCTGTCTGACCCCGGAGTTCTTTCTCATAACCCGAAATTAAGGTTTTAAAGTGACCGCATTCTGCCACCCTAGGTGAAACCACTCTCCGTACCTGTTGGGGTATAGCATTCTACCGCTCGGAAGCTGGTCACTATCAAGTTCCCGTGCTGCATCTGCTTTCTGCAGAAGGCCACTATCAGACTTAGAGGTTGCTGGTGTGGGTGAAAATCCAAGTGCCAGGCTTTGCTACTTTCCACGTCTGGAGAAGTAGAATATTATGTGGTGCTCCCGAACTTTTGCACTTGCTCAAGGGCAATTATACCTCCTTTCCCCTGTATTATTCTAGCACATAGCGTTTTAATACAGGTACTTTCACATTTTTGGTATTTTTGTTTGGGACCCCGATATGCCTGATGTTATACATGGGTTTTAGGTAGTATTGACGACATACTCGTGCTTGCGCAGACCCATTCCTACCTTATGTCTCATACCCGTTTTGTCTTTTCGTGGTCGTACCACTTGTCATTAAGGGTTGGCCAGGATCGAAGGTCTCTTGGACCTGATCCAGCTCGTTTGCCCCTTTAAGTATTATGGCGTTCCTACTACTATTTTATAGTCGGAACTATTTTATTATATAAACTTTGTCCGGAGACGTTTCAGCATACATAGGAGTAGGAAAACATAATGCTTAAATAACAGATAAAATAATTAATAGAAATCATAGTCCGGAGACCGTACAAGATATCAGCTTGCGAGGTACCCCGGTGGTTAGGCCATGTTTTACCTCTTGTTGTTAGGTGATACGCAGGGTTTAACTTGCTTCTGGGACGAGCGTCCTTGCTGGAGGGTTCCTCCTTCTTCTACAGGGTTCTACAATGATTCAGGTTCCGCCTTCTCCGGAATGACCCCCAATTACTTGTATCATTGACCTCTGATCCCTGGGTTTGTGGGGTCCGAGGTCTTCTCTGTAATTGCTATAAGACCTTGGTCTTTCCCGTCAGGGTGGTCTGGTAGCAGGATCGAGAGTTCTCCTGATCTCCCTTGATTATTCTGATGCCCCAGGGTGTAGGGAACTTCACCATCTGATGAATGGTTGAAGGGACTGCTCCCATGGCGTGAATCCTGGTTCGTCCCAAGATCATGTTATATGCCGATTGGAAATCTACGAACAGGAATTTGGTAGACATGTTTACCCCTTCAGCGTATAGTGGGAGAATAGCCTCTTCGGCGGTTTGCTTGACCTCGCCGCTGAATCCGATGAGTGGTGTTACCTTGCGCGTCAGGGTGCTCTCTTCCAGCCCTAGATCTTGGTATGCCGTCTGGAAAATAATGTTGCTGGAGCTTCCGTTGTCTACTAGTATTCTTTTTACCAAGCAGTTTGCTACGGTGAGAGAGATAACTAGAGCATCATGGTGGGGAGCTAGGATCTTCTCTTGCTCCTCAGCTGTGAAGCTTATCTCGTCTGTGCCTAGAAGTAGGCGCTTCGGTTGGGTCGTTTCCAGACCATGCTTAGCGTTATGGGTGCTTTTCTTTGCGGCTGCGTGGCTCACTCTGCTTACTTCTGAACCTCCGAATATGAGATGGATCACCCGATCTTGGCGAGCTGGTGAGTTGTTGCAGCTCCTTTGGATTTCCCTGCTGTCTCTTTGCTGAGGTGGGCCTTGGCTTTCTCTGAGAGGAATTCTCGGAGATGCCCCTTTTGGAGTAGGTCATTAACCTTGATCCTCAGGGCGATGCAGTCTTTGGTTTTGTGGCCATGATCACGAGTCACGTTCTTTCATCTTTGGAGGCCATTTAACCCGTTGGCCCATCTGCCTCAGTGCATTGACTAGCTCTGGTGTTGATAACGAGAGATGGGAGATATCGGGCCTGGTAGATACCGACCTCCCTTCTTCCTTCTCTTAAGGCCGGTACTTGAGCCTTCCCCTGTTCCTACTACCAGAGTCTTTGGATCCTTTCTGGGAGGATCTTTCCTCTCGGTCTCCTCGATCTGATCGGGCTGACCTTTGGTTCTGCTTTGGCTGAGCCTTGGCACTACTAGCAACATCTTCCTCCCACTTCACATGCGCCCAGGCTCGGGACAACACATCTTCCATGGTCTTGCAAGGGTACATGGTCAACTCTTTGTATAGCCCCCCATCTGGAAGTAGACCTCTTTTGAAGGCAGAGATCGCGGTAGGGATGCTGCATTCAGGGACCGCCACTTTCTCCTGGTTGAAGCGGGCTATGTAGTCTCGCAGGGGTTCCACTCGATGCTGGAGGATCTCGTAGAGACCATCTGAATTCTTCTCAAGGCTCCTACTGCTTGCGAATTGCTCCACGAATTTGTCGCTCAGTCCTGCGAAGGAAGATATGGACCTGGTAGGGAGATTGATGTACCATTGCAAGGCAGGTCCGATCAGAGTGGAACCGAACCCTTTGCACATCGTTGCATCACGGGACTCCTTAGGGAGTGTAACCGCAACATCATTTGCTTGTACTGCACGATGTGATCGTCGGTGTAGAAACCCGTTAAAAGAAAAAAAAAAAAAAAAAGAGAATGGTCGAGTATGTTTGTGG
>NW_013617423.1:17460-25516 GCF_000695525.1 Brassica oleracea var. oleracea | reverse complement strand
CAGTCTTGAATTATTCAATGTATGAATATTTCTTAAATCAATAAAAGTAATTGTTTTATATGCGCTTCATGAGTCTGATATTTGACTAGTCCGGTCTAACACAACGTTAGGTCGTGGTACGGGTTGAAAAGACTTAGGCCTCGATCTAACGGAAAACGCTAACTCTAGGTACAGGTTGCAAAGCCTTGTGCCTTGACGCAGCCGGTTGTGTTAGTGGACGAACTGGTCGAGGTCGTGGAGTAAATTTTGTGACTCAGGCCGGATCGTCCCTAACCCGTCACGTAGCGCTTCCGGACCATGGTGTTGGGTTGGACGGTCAGTCATGTTCTTGTTTGATTGTTGGCTGGCCGGTTGGCCTTTCATCTCCAACCCTTTGTGTGGGTCGTCCGTCGGTCATGTTCTTGTTTGATTGTTGGCCGGTGGGTTGACCTATGCCTAGGACGGTTCGGGGGTGTTACAGTCGGGGTCGCCAGTACCGTCATACATCTTGATGCTGGGGAAGGAGAACTTTCTAGGCATCTCGACTGAGGCGATTTCCTCCACGAAGGGGGTATCGGCGTAGGAATCTGGGTTGCTCCTCCGGATTAAGGGAGCTACTCTTGGTAGGCATTCTACCATGGACTGCATGGAGTCGAATCTCTTAGAGAAAATCTGCTCCAGGTAGGCGGTTATGGAGGACTCTGTTGCCGCAGCCCTCTTGGGTGCTTCCTTCCCGGGTTCTGGGTCAGAATCGCTCTCTTCCTGGTCATGGATTTGAGGATTCTCGGTCCCTTCCCAAGTTGCCCCAGCTACTCTCGACGTGGGAGGTGTATCGGTTGTGCCCTCTCCTGAGGTCGGAGTGTTCAGGTTTCCCATGGGCTGAATTCCGGTATTGAAACGACGCTTCTTGTTGCCTGTTGCGTTGAGGGCTTGATTCTGGACCCGGAGGGCAGTGTTCTCTGACTGAAGCTGGCTTAGCTTCTCGGTGCTTTGCTCCATCTGTTTGGAGTGTTCGTCAAGTTTCTCCTTCAGATTTTGAACTTCTGTAGAGAGGTCGGGGCTCTCTCCGGTAGTCTCCCGAGCTCGGTGCATGTCGGTGATTTGGCTTCGCAAGCCGTCTATTTGCTTTTGAAGCTCAGCTGTCGTTTGAGCAGCTTCAGTTGGTTCGCCATGCTCATCCACCGCCACTATCACGTAGTTAGATTACTCCCGTCCTTCTAGCGCCAAACTGTTAAGGGATTTTTGTGTAGGCTCTTTTTGAGTACCACAGAACGATGGATAGGCTGGTAAACCGGGTGAGTTTGTATGTATTTCGTGAGGATTTAGAGAGGATAATAAAGAGATAGGCTTTGAGAGACTTTTATTAGATAGAACAAGCAATATTACAAGGTATTGAGTAAAAACCCGAATCTAGCAGTCTAATTCTGGTCTCTAAGCCTTGGAGAAGTAGATCCCTTGCATTAGGGTTTTAGTAGCTCTTATATAGTCGTCTGGGAGTCGGTTCCATTAGGTTAAACTCTTCCATATTCGGAAATATGGAAGGTTCTCCTTGTCGGAAGTTTTCCATTTTTTGGAAGGGAGCTCGGTTCCAGGGACCGAACTCGGGGTTCCTTCTAGCGGGGACCTGGAGCGTTCCCTTATTGGGGATCCGAGGGTCTGCGTCCTGCCTGGAGGCTGGAGGAAATGATACCAGGGTCTTTTTCCCCAACACATACATACTAACATCTTCTCAAACATGTATTCTTCGCGAAGACTCAAAAACGGTAATATCTACCGATAAGTTTGTTGCTGATCATAACAAAATCTTAACGTCCTAAATAGACTTAGCCATCTCGTAGAGACAGCTCTCGTACACGCGACACAAGGGTAATAGCGCTATATAAAAAATCCGAAATTGTGGTCAGCACTTTCGGGAGACTTAAAAAATTTCCTCGAAGAGATGCTTGATTCCTACCATACAAGTCACGTAAGCGGAGAACATATCGCGGACTTTAAAGCGGGAAGGAATCAGGTCGAAAACGATACGGTAAACGTAAGTCGAAGTAGTCATCGCACCCCCTAAAGCTGTGATTAGACCTAGGTCTTGCCCTAAGCCCAACGCACTGGTCTCTAACATCTCTGGGGATAGTATCAAACACCCTGGTACGAGATCCCAAAATTTGTCTCTTGGCTAATATTCGAGCATCTTCAGAAATCCCTCAAGTTTATGCACTGCGGAAAACTCTCGAAACAGATCACAAATATAGCAGTTCACACAGAGTTAGATTACGAGATGACAACTCATAGTCTTCCCTCTACACCAATATAAAATGCCACAACATGCCTAATAACCTCTACACGACATAGAAACTGGACCGTAATGGTCTCACTGAAAAACAGGTCTTAAGAATATCAATTCCAGGGCAAACTACGAAAGGCTTGTTCCCTTCGACAAGGGTACGTAGGCAGCCTTCACAAGGCGCAGCCCCAATCTTATCGCATTCCACTCTCAGAAGAACGAGAAGACCACATACGACGGACTTTTTCAACCACTAATTCCGCCTAACTTTCCTAACTTGCCTAACTTGCCAAGCCACTCGCTCGAACCTCATGCTAAAAGCTCACAATTCTAACGAGCTGGGGGCTAACTGTTAGGGTCAAAATCGGTCACGACGGAATCGATGTCCAAATCTCCGCAAAAATCAGCGTGAACATTTTTTACGAAAGTTATTCTTCGTAAAAAGAATCTTCAGAAAGAGCCTTGCGGTAAAATCTTGTTCTAATCTCAATCGAACCGCTAAATACCGATTGTCCGGAGGCAACGGAAGCATATCCAAATCGGCCACAGACAAGCTCAAGTATGGCCATCGGACCATGCACAAGCCAAGCTCGGTCGCTACATAGCGCCGAACTTTCCAAAAACGTCGATACGACACGATCACCCAAGCTCGGTCGCTACGTAGCGACCAAGCATGTACATGGTTCTGTCGCTACGGAACTTTCCCAAAACGTCGATACGACACAAATTCATGCATTCTCGTCTACTCTTTAATGCTATCTCCCGCTAAACCATTCTTTGTTTCTCATCACTCGAAGTCATCAGTCAAACTTCATGATAAAAACCGTGGGAAGTACGCTTTTATCAAAGAAAACGTAATAAACGTTTCGAGTCAAAGACGGCCCAAAGAGACCTAAAACGCAACTCGAAGCTGACTTACGATTTCTTAACCGAAAACCCATAAGCCTTATGACGGTTTATGCTTGGTTCATAAGGCAAGATAAATTTCAAGTTTCCGCGGATAAATCTGAAGTTTCTGAAGATAATCACGAAGATCGGGAAAATTGGAATATCTCCATTTTTGAGCTATGACGGCTTAAGGGCAGAAGGGGAAAGGCGCAAACCGACCTAGGAGGAGTATATAAGGAGTCCTAGGCGAGAGGCACAAAGGACAATTCTTTCAGACTTAGAACTCTCACGACTTAGAAACTTTGAGGCATTACTCTCGACATGCTCTGTTTCTACGACTGGCACCCGATTACCAGACGAACGCGCATAAGCAGTTCGATCTCTTGGTTCACTCATGAACTACGTTCGGCTTGATCTTCGAAAGGGGTACGTGGGCAGCCTTTCATAATGTTCAGTCCGAAATCAATCAAAACCATTTTCATATCTTTTCCGTCTTTTGTTATCAAGCTGTGACTCAACTAGGTTTAAGGTTTTAGGTTGCTAGAACTAGGTAATTCACTGACAACTCTTGCGGCTGAAGCTTTTATAATCTCTTGTAATGATTGCAACGCTCTTACGCGGATTCGAAATAAGATCTACCTTTTCTATAAATTCGTTTTGTTATCTTTTCATATTTTCCACATTTATTTGGTCACTTGTCGTTGGCTCTCGCAGAGAACCGGGACCTCAGGGAAAGTTAGGGTTTCCTGATTTTCCTCCGATTACGGAAATCGACAGTGCGAATTTCGGTTCCCACAATAGTGGTGTTCTACAGGGTCGTCCATATAATGCTTCGTATGGTGACATACCAATACTGTTGTGGAAGCTGTTGTTGTAAGCAAACTCAATCAAGGGTAAGTGCTTCTCCCATGAGTCACCCCAATCCAGAACCACCGCCCTAAGCATATCCACCAAAGTCTGGATCGTTCTCTCCGATTGTCCGCCCGTTTGAGGATGATATGTTGTGCTCACGTTCACTCTTGTTCCCATGGCCTTTTGGAAAGCCTGCCATAAATAAGAAGTGAACCTAGGATCTCTGTCTGAGACAATACTGGATGGCACTCCATGCAAGCGTACTATCTCGTCCAAATAGATCCGAAAGATCTGATTGACCCCGTCTCCTTTGCGGATAGGTAAGTAATGGGCCGACTTTGTTAACCGATCGACCACCACCCAGAGCATACTTTCGGTTCCTGGTAATGTGATCCCATTTCCATTCTGGTATAGGGAGACTCTGAAGCATACCACCGGGTACCTGATGTTAAGCCTTCACAAGCTGGCAAGTTGGACACTTAGCCACCAATTCAGCCACATCATTCTTCATCCTTACCAAATGGTAATACCGTTTCAGATCCCTATACATCTTGTTCAACCCTGGATGAACCGAGAACTTAGACTTATGAACCTGTCTCAAGATCTCATCATTGAGTTCCCTGTTGTTTGGCACACTGGCTCTTCCATTGACTAAGATGGTACCATTGCTCGTTGTTTGGTACTCAGTCTTATCATTGCGAGCCACCTTCTGCAAGTTCTTGTCCCTTAACTGGGCGAGTTGTATTTTGGTAAGGAGATCGGCCTGATCCACTGCCTCCAACCCCAATGGTTCGTCTGTTCTGACCAATGTGTTGAGATGCAAGGATCGAACCATCCCTTCCAACTCGTCTGCTTCGCGTTTGGCCGAGACCTCGGTTCGTCTCCGGCTTAATGCATCAGCCACCAGATTTGCTCTACCTGGGTGGTAAGTTATCTCCAGATCGTAATCAGCCACAAACTCCATCCATCTCCTCTGTCTCAAGTTCAGCTCAGGTTGAGTGAAAATGTACTTCAGACTCTTATTGTTGGGGAAAAATACCCCGATATAATTTCCTCCAGCCTCCAGGCAGGACCCAGACCCTCGGGTCCATGATAAGGGAATGCTCCAGGTCCCCGCTAGAAGGAACCCCAAGTTCGGTCCTTGGAACCGAGCTCCCTTCCAAAAAAATGGAAAACTTCGGACAAGGAGAACCTTCCATATTTCCGAATATGGAAGAGTTTAACCTAATGGAACCGCCTCCCAGGCGACTATATAAGAGCTACTAAAACCCTAAATCAAGGGATCGACTTCTACAAGGCTTAGAGACTAGAATTAGACGGCTAGAATTAGGGTTCTTACTCAATACCTTGTAATCTTGCTTGTTCTATCTAATAAAAGTCTCTCCAAGTCTATCTCTTTATTATTCTCTCTAAGTCCTCACAAAATACATAGAAACTCACCCGGTTTACCAGCCTATCTATCGTTCTGTGGTACTCTAAAAGAGCCTACACAAAAATCCCCTAACAGTTTGGCGCTAGGAGGGGAGCAATCTAACTACGTGATGGTGGCGGTGGATGAGCACGGCGAACCAACTGAGCTGCTCAAACGACAGCTGAGCTTCAAAAGCAAATAGACGGCTTAAAAAGCCAAATCACCGACATGCACCGAGCTCGGGAGACTACCAGAGAGAACCTCGACCTCTCTACAGAAATTCAAAATCTGAAGGAGAAACTTGACGAACACTCCAAACAGCTGGAGCAAAGCGCCGAGAAGCTAAGCCAGCTTCAGACGGAGAACACTGTCCTCCGGGACCAGAATCAAGCCCTCAACGCAACAAGCAACAAGAAGCTAAGCTAGCTTCAGTGATATACCATGGATTTGACCCATTTTTACCCATGGTATATGAGTATTTTACTATCTATATACTATATATTCTATCCTATTAGGTATGTTTTCAGGTTCAGAAGTATCTTGGAGTTTAGTGATTATTATGGAGCATTTAGGAGCTTAAATGAGTATTCATCCGAGCTGACTATTAGATGTCGATACGAAGAAGAAACAATCGATCGATGCACATCAAGCAGAGAGTTTTGTATTCTTATTTTCAGCAGAGAGTTTTGTATTCTTATTTTCAGCAGAGAGTTTTGTATTCTTATTTTCAGCAGAGAGTTTTGTATTCTTATTTTCAGCAGAGAGTTTTGTATTCTTATTTTCAGCAGAGAGTTTTGTATTCTTATTTTCAGCAGAGAGTTTTGTATTCTTATTTTCAGCAGAGAGTTTTGTATTCTTATTTTCAGCAGAGAGTTTTGTATTCTTATTTTCAGCAGAGAGTTTTAGGAGAGAAGATCATAGAGAGATTTCTGATTGGAACTCCATTAATTCATCTATTCTATTCTATGCAGTTTTTATTTATATTTTGTGTCATGAATTGGTAAGCAATGTCTGAGTAGTTTACCTGTTAGATTCAGGGTTCAAATAGGTTAGAGGGATTAGCCCCAACTATAGATTGCTAAGTTGTGGTATTCATTGATTGATTGTTCATAATGCTTGTTCTAGATTAGCTAACTAGAATATTGAACCTAGGAATCTGCATGAGTCAAGCATCCTTGACCATCCAGTCCTGAACCTAATCTGTCATACTAGACAACTGGAAAAAGGCTACCACTGAACTAGAAAGCTAGTGAGCATTATCAACTTACGCCTAAGGCTTAACTAGAAGCATCGATCGATACTGTCTTCTTACAATCGATCGATCTTGCGAAAGGTGTGTCGATCGATATCCCTATAGGACCATCGATCGACACTTTCTTATGGTTAATAAACGACAGTTGTGATCCAAGATCTAGTTAGTTAACCAGTGAAAAATTGCCATCACTTATCAATGTGTTCAAGGGGCTGAGCTCTAATATATCATGCATGCAACTTATAGGCATCTATAGGATTTTAATCTCCAACACCTGAATAGAAACCCTGCATCTAATATCTTTCCAATAAGGTACACCCCAAATCATCTTGTTAGTCGAGCAATAGACTTTCTCAATTAGGATTGCTATTTACATTTAAACCATAAAACAACAAACATTTTGAATTAATAAATTACTAGATTTAATAGGTTCCCTAGCTCCTTGTGGATTCGATCCCTAAGTACTCCAATTGAACCTCTTATTTGAGAGAGTAATTCACTCCTTAGGGTAATTTGAGTGGTATCAAATTTGGCGCCGTTACCGGGGAGCTTTGATCGCCATTAGATTTAGTGTTATTAATTCTTTTCTTTTTCTTTACCCCCATTCTGACACAAAATTTTTTCTTTTCTTTTCAGGTGCATGTCCAGCAGTACCAGAAGCAACAAGGAAAAACACCTGCTATTCTCAGAAGATCCTGCTCACTTGGAACACACGATCCGTAAAGATCAACGTTCCACATCGCTCGACGCAGCAGCTTTCACGTCGACTGACTCTCGCACCCACCTATCGACCGACACCCGACCCTCATCGTCGACCGATATTCATCGTTCGACATCAAACGATTCTACACCGCGTGCATCGATCGATACTAAGTCGCGAAACATGGTTGTGATTGTTATTCTCAGACAGGATGAGAATGGAAACCTGTAAGACCAGGATGGTCATCTGCGTAATGAAACAGGTCAGAAACTAGAAGCTCAGGGGAATGTAAACCTTGATGCTGATGCTACAGGAGCTGCTCAACCTGTAGAAGAGGCTGCCCCACCAAAGGCACTGGCTGACTACAATCGTCCAGATGAGTAATACGCCAACAAATAAGCTATTCGACTTCCAGAGATTCAGAAGGAGAATTTTGAGCTGAAGCCTCAGTACTACACACTCGTGTCGCAGTTACCTTACTCTGGGTTACCGCACGAGCATCCTATGGACCATATGGAAAGGTTCGAGGATCTTATCGCTGCTATTCGTATGGATGGAGTCCCTGAGGACTACCTATTGTGCAAGCTCTTCAAGTATACTCTGACTGGAGAAGCGATGCACTGGCTTAAGCAGCTACCCACATGACCTCTAAAATCATGGGCCGACATCAAGAATGCTTTCTTGCGAAACTTCTTT
>NW_013617423.1:5413-16374 GCF_000695525.1 Brassica oleracea var. oleracea | reverse complement strand
CACCCCCCCACCCTCCCCTTTCTATGTCAAAATCGATCGACCGCTTGAGCCAGCCATCAATCGACAAATAGAGACCAACATCGATCGACCCCCCTCACCCCTCATCTCCCATCGATCGACGGGCACCTCTCACCTACCGAGTGCGATTACCATCTATTGATAGTAACCGAATCGACGCACTCAGACCACCACCTAAACCTTTAGCAAACCCATCAGAACCTACAACCAACCCTTCAGTCACTACACCAGAGCCTATGCAAGTTGATGAGGCAACTGAGGGAAGAGTGTTAAGGAAAAGGAAGGAGAAGATTCCTAAACACCTTAAGAGGGAAGCTAATGAAAAGGAGATGGATGGTTTCACTAAGAGAGTCCTCAGAATCCCAGTGGAGAAACAATTTGATGAAGTTTATTACACCCATCGGCTGTGGATGTTCTTCAGGGAGACTAAGGAGACTAAGGAGACTGAGGAGGACATTAGGAGAATGTTTCATTACATCAGGGAAAGGGTGAAACTAAGGATCACATTGAAGAAGAAGAGTGATCCTGGGAAGTTTGCAATACCATGTCTTGTAAAAGGTATTGAATTTCCCCATCCACTTTGTGACACAGGAGCATCAATCAGTATACTACCTAGGGTTATGGCAGACCAGCTAGGTCTGAAAATAGAGTCCTCATCAGAATCTTTCACCTTTGTGGATCTTTCAGAAAGGAGCTCAGGAGGCATCATAAGAGACCTTGAGGTACAGATTGGTAATGCCCTTGTCCCAGTAGATTTTCATGTCCTGGACATCAAGCTTAACTGAAACTCTTCACTTCTGCTTGGAAGAGAGTGGTGAAGCATGAGAAGCTTGGAGAAGGAGATTTCGAAGTTGAAATCTCCATGAGCTTTGGTTCGAGTTGTGAGACAACAGGTCAACGTCGTGGAGCTTGGAAATGATCTTGGCTACATTGCATCATGCCATTGTGGAGTAGAGTACGAAACCAAGTACTCGTAATCGATCGACACTCACACTGTCACATCGATCGATTCCAATGAGTCAACGATGACCGATGAACGCTATCCCACGTCGCTCGACGGGATGCAACCGGTAGACCACTCCACATTACCAGATCAGTACTATCCAGACTTTGCCTTTCAATAACCCAACAAGAACGGACGAGATGACTATTCCATAGGCTGTTGGGCAGATAGTGGATTCCATGAAAGTTTTGCAGTGGAGACTGTGATTCCTTCATCCAATGAGAATCCTGCTAAGGAGTATGATGAGGATTACTGGAAGGAAAGAGCTCCAGATATTGCTATTCAAGATGAAAGATATTCAACCCATTCCTTCAACAACACGCCTCCATCATCGATCAACAACGTCTACTCAGTATCGGTCGATACCTACCCTCATTCAGCAAAATGATCTTCTGCATCGATCGATACCACACATGGTACATTGATCAATATGAAAGCCGCCGCCTCAGAAAAGGAAAAAGGGAATATTCCTATTCCAAATAGGTTTACCAACACCTATATAAGGAGTTTTACACCCAAGAGTACTTCTCACGAAACAGAAGCAGAAAAGATGAATGCTCCCACACACCAATCGGAAGGAACATCTAAGAAGAGCATTCGATCCAAAAACCCTAATTCAGTAGACAAACGTCTACCATCGATCGATACAACAGTATCAACATCGATCGATTCTCATTCTAAACCTAAACTTTCTTTATCTACTAAGAAGAATATGAGTATTGATTACCACTTTCTATTGCGTGATGAATTTGGTATTTTCAGGGACCAAGATAGCCATGCAAGAGCTATGGATGGACGAATTCTACAAGTATTCGGAGAGGACATAGCATATATTGTTCAGTTGGCCAATGGAGTAGACAACGTGTTTACGCAGCAACGCAGCATTCCAGACAATAATCCAACTATTCCAGACGAAAATCCGAAGCATCGATTGACGAGTTAGCTTCTACATCGCTCGACAGGGTTACACCATCGTCGATCGATAAGGCACCTCTACCATCGATCGATAGACTTTACGAATGTGGACGTCGCGTTTATGACAGCTATGGAGCCAGAAAGTTCAGATGGGAACAGAAGGATGAATATGGAGTCTACAGAGACGAGTCTGGACATGCAAGGAGCGCAGCTGGTGATATGATTCCTGTTACCAAGGATGACATCAGGAAAATTCTGGAGAGAGCATCCCTATTTGGAGAAGGTCACATATATCTTCCAGAACATGCCACTTCATTCAAATCTACAAAACTGGCACCAGAGATCTACACTAAGGATGAGATCAATGAGATGGTGACTGGTATTTGTGGAGCTCAGGAAAAGCTTGGAGAGGAACTCAAGACATTGGTAGATGACACTTATCAGCCTTTGGACAGAGGTTACAATCAGCTTTTCTGATGTATGGCGGAGATGAGGACAGAGATTGAGAGTATGCAGCACAACCTCGATCGACGCCAACAAAGCAACATCGATCGACGTCAAGCCACAGACATCCCAGATTCCTGCAGAACCGAAAAGTTTGGCAGAGAAGAAGGATGAATGGGAGATCGCATACATCAACACGAGGATTAACGACGTATACAACCCTCTCAACAACAACGTGGACTGGTTAAGCACGAGGATTGATCTGCTACAGCAAGAACTGGACACCATTCGCATGAATGATCCACATGTTAGGGGATTTTTGTGTAGGCTCTTTGTAAGTACTACAGAACGTTGGACAAGTTGGTAAACCGGGTAAGTTTGTAGGTATTTCGTGAGGATTTAGCAAGGATAATAAAGAGATAGGCTTGAAGAGACTTTTATTAGATAGAGTAAGCAAGAACAAGAGAGGTTACAAAGTATTGAATAAGACCCCCAGTTCTAGCCGTCTAGTTCTAGTCTCTAAGCCTTGGGGAAGTCGATCCCCTGCTTTAGGGTTTAAGTAGTCCTTATATAGTCGTCTAGGAGTCGGTTTCCTTAGGTTAAACTCTTCCATATTCGGAAATATGGAAGTTTCTCCTTATCGGAAGTTTTCCATTTCTTGGAAGGGAGCTCGGTTCCAGGGACCGAACTCAGGGTCTGGGTCCTGCCTGGAGGCCGAAGGAAATAATACCGGGATATTTTTCCCCAACAGTTTGCCCCTTATTTCTCGATTTCGTCATTGAAATCGAGGAATAACCTGTGCACTCAAGTCAACTGGGGTTGCTCATTCTCAGCAGGCTCCCCTTAGGCAGGACCCCGTTCCATTAATCTTGCTATCCTGGGTTCCACTCAAGCCGGAACTCATTCTGAACCTAGGTGAGGGTCGGTTCCTTCGTGTTTGACCGGAGTCTAGTACTAGCTTCTCTTTTCTTCTGTAGATGATGAGGCTGGAATTTTGATACTAAGCTGCGTACAGGCTGGAGTGAATCGGAGAGATGATGCTGGTAACGGGCTCTTCAAGGTCCCATTAGTTTTTCGGGTCCCTAAGTCCGAGGGATAAGTTCCCTTATCATGCTTCGAGACTCGTTTTCCCACGCAGTCTCATCTTTCCGATATGTGTAAGTCATTCTTAGGGTTTTTGATTCTGTTTCCCTATTTTTGCTGCCTGGACTTTTGGGTTTCCTTTTCTTTCTCACCGAAATCCCGCGCGATCTCTATTGCTCAGGCCTAGGTCTTCGTTTTCTCGGGTAACACTCTTTTTCTCCTCATCCTTTACTCCGAACCTTCTAGGATGACAGACGGATTTGATCTCGTCCTCGGCTCTTCTTCTATAGGTACTAGGGTTCATTCAAGACATAGGGTTGGAAACGAGGTCTTCGAGTCCATGGATTCCTCAAGCTCTTCTCTGGATCTGACTTCCGAAATAGAGGAACTCAGGAATGCTACTGCTGGAGAAGCTCTGCCACCTCCGGGAGGAGACAGACTTTCGCCGGTGGATCCTCCATCGATAATAGGAGTAGAGGAGGTTGCAAACTGGAGAAGGAAGTTTCGTCTTTCTGACGATGTTACCATTCGAATCCCTGGTCCCATTGATAGGGTTCGGGCGAGATCCCTAGGCGAGATCCCTATATACGAAGGTTTCTTCGAATCGGGTTTCAGAGACCAGATTCCTTCTTTGATGGCCGAGATTTTGAAGGCAGTGAGGATCTCCCCTGGACAGCTGAATCCTCCTTCTTGGAGTTTCTTCGAGTCGGGTTTCAGAGACCAGATTCCTTCTTTGGTGGCCGAGATTTCGAAGGCAGTGAGGATCTCCCCTGGACAGCTGAATCCTACTTCTTGGAGGACCTTGATAGCTATACAGAATCTTGGTGATCTTGAGGGTTTTGCCGTTGGAATCACTGAGGTTCTATATTGCTATTCTATCTCTCCTTTGAATAGTGGGGAGTTTAGGTATCATTTGCGTCCTCGTGGAAAAGCGCTTCCTGTGTGGGAGCTTTCGAAGGCTGAGAGAAAACGTTGTCCAGTCTTCGAGGGGCGTTGGACTTTGAAGTTCGCTTTTATGCCTTTTCCTGGATTCTCTCCCACTTGGTAGCTGGTTGGTCGTAGAAATTGCCATGACTTTCTTTAATCAACTGATGCTAATGACTTCTTCTTATGCAGACGTATCTCGCTTGGATTATCCTTCAGGAAGGGATACGATCGAGCAGTTTTTGGAGCTTACCCTTGAACGCCGTGAAGTCTCTTTTCTTATAAGCGAGGAAGCGCTGGATCGGTGTAGCATTAGAGGTAAGCTTTCTGTCTTCGCTCTTCCTATTTTTCTTCCATGAATTTAAGCCAGGTTGGTTCTGTCTTCCAGGCGTGATATCAGGCTCTAGTATAAGAAAGCTCTTGGCGGAGTATAAGAAAGCTCTTCAGGTGATGTCTGCAAGGAAGGCTGTAGTCAAGCGAATTGCTCCTGTTGAAGATGAAGAGGTCCAGTTTGTGGGTAGTTGTAGGCGTCGGATGGCTGCTGCTGTAGCTCCTTCTTCCTCCAATAAAAGGTTTAGGGATTCAGGCTCTGTTCCCAGAACCCCTTCTCCTGCTTCTTTTGACTGGTCTGCAGTATTTTCCAATTTGAATGCAAAGGTGTTCCCTTCGGTTCCTGCTCATCTGTCGTTGGATGGGACTCCTTTGCGGCCCTCCGCTCTCTTCAGGGTGATCTACTCCAGGTAACGTATCGTGTTCTTTGTCTTGCTTTCGCAACGTCTTTCTTTATGGGTTATGTTGACGCAGGCGGCATCTCAATTATTCCATCTTGGGGAGAGGATGGAAGATAAGACTACTGCCATGGCTGAGGTGGATGTGTTGACCGCTCAGCTGCGTGAGGGGAAAGGTTCTGTCCTGACCAAAGAGAAGGAAATTAGGGCCTTGAAGCTCACAGTACAGAATCAAGAAGAGGCCATGGAACGTGTGACAACGGAGAATGCTTCTATGCAGAAATAATTGGAGGACAAGGAAGAGGATATATGCGAATGGAGGTATGCCGCAGAGGTCTTCGATACTGAGAAGGCAATGGCCGTAAATGGTGCCAAGGTCGTGGTCCGTTGGGAGTTGATGCGAGAATGGCTTCGTCATCAGACTGACAGCTGGGAGCCTGCAGTGGCCCTAGAGCAATATAAGACCGTGAAGACTACTGAGGCTGAGCTCCTTGGTCTTCCTGTTCCTTGCTTTGATGATGAGCCACAGGTTCCTGAGATTCCAGACCCTGTAATGTTTAAGTGACCCTATGGGCCTCGTATAATTGGATCTCCTCTAGGACCCTGGAATCACTTGGAGAGTTTTGATAAGCTTAGGACCCGGAGGTCGTTTTGAGGAACCCGTGGGTTCCAGACCCTGAGGTCTTGAGTTTGAAACGTGGTTTTTGGACCCTAAAGTCTATTTAGGGAACCAAATAGGTTTTTGGCCCTGAGGCCTGTCTGAGCCCAAAGTTCTTTCTCAGAACCCGAAATTAAGGTTTTAAAGGGACAGTACTCTGCCATCCTAGGTGAGGCCACTACCGGTACCTGTTGGGATATCGCATTCTACCGCTCGGAAGCTGGTCACTATCAAGGTCCCGTGCTGCATTCTGCTCTCTGCAGAAAGCCACTATCAGACTTAGAGGGTGCTGGTGTGGGTGAAAACCCAAGTGCCAGACTTTGCTACTTTCCACGTCTGGAGAAGTAGAGTATTATGTGGTGCTCCCGGATTTTTGCACTTGCTCAATGGCAATTATACCTCGTGTCCCCTGTATTATTCTAGTACGTAGCGTTTTAATACATGTACTTTCACATTTTTGGTATTTTTGTCTGGGACCCCAATATGCCTGAGGCTATACAGGGGTTTTATGTAGTATTGACGGCATACTCAGGTTTGCGCAGACCCTTTCCTACCTTATGTGTCATACCCGTTTTTTTTTTCGTGGTCATACCACTTATCATTAAGGGTTGGCCAGGATCGAAGGTCTCTTGGACCTGATCCAGCTCATTTGCCCCTTTAAGTATTATGGCATTCCTACTACTCTTTTTATAGTCGGAACTATTTTATTATATAAGCTTTGTCCGGAGACGTTGCAGCGTACATACGAGTAGGAAAACATAATGCTTGAATAATAGATAAGATAATTAATAGAAATCATGGTCCGGAGACCGTACAAGATATCGGCTTGCAAGGTACCCCGGTGGTTAGGCCATGTTTTACCTCTTGTTGCTAGGTGACCCGCAGGTTCTGACTTGCTTTTGGGACGAGCGTCTTTGTTGGAGGGTTCCTCCTTCTTCTGCAGAGCTCTGCTTCTTTCTTGGGTCTTGGTATCGTGGTTGAGACTTGTTCCAGGCCACAGCCTTTAGTGTTTGGGGACCACCGTTTCCTGTTGATGAAGGTTTTAAGCACCTCCATGAAATGTGTAGTCACATTCATCCACTGGAACGAACAGGCTCGGAGGTCTCCTACCTGGCTAAGTTTCTCCAGCCTGTGTCTGTGAGGCGTCATGCCCCACTTGCTTATCCATCAGACCACTGGCTGATACCTGATAAGGTTCTTGGTGATCTTGTCTATGTGAGGTGGGGGACGAGGGTCCTGTGAGGACCAGGTCTTGCGAGTAGAAGCAACTTTGAAGGCTTCGGAGGGGACCACGAGGAGCGGTCGACATATGTTCTCTGAGGATTGCTCGAGTTCTTGGAATGATCGAGAGTCCGGCTTCCCCGGAACGATCCCCAATTTCTTGTATCTTTGACCTCTAGTCCCTGAGTCCGTGGAGTCCGAGGTCTTTTCTGTAATTGCTATACGACCTTGGTCTTCCCCTTCAAGGTGGTCTGGTAGCAGGATCGAGAGTTCTCCTGATCTCCCTTAATTATTCTGATGCCCCAGGGTGTAAGAAATTTTACCATCTGATGAAGGTTTGAGGGGACCGCTCCCATGTCGTGAATCTAGGGTCGTCCCAAGATCATGTTGTCCGCCGATTGACAATCTACGACCAGGAATTTGGTAGACATGTTGACCCCTTCAGTGTATACTGGGAGGATAACCTCTCCGCAGTTTCCTTGACTTCGCCACTGAAGCTGATGAGTGGGGTTACCTTGCGTGTCAGAGTGTTTTCCTCCAGCCCTAGATCTTGGTACGCCATCTGGAAGATAATGTTGCTGGAGCTGCCGTTGTCTACTAGTATTCTTTTCACCAAGCAGTTTGCTACGGTGAGAGAGATAACTAGGGCATCATTGTGGGGAGCTAGGATCTTCTCTTGCTCTTTAGCTGTGAAGCTTATCTCTTCGGTGCCTAGAAGCAGGTGCTTCGGTTGGACCATTTCCATACGATGCTTAGCGTTACGGGTGCTTTTCTTCGCGGCAGCGTGGCTTAGTCCGCCTACTTCTGATCCTCCGGATATGACGTGGATCACCCGATCCTGGAGAGTGGTGAGGCTGGTGCAGCTCCTTTGGATTTCCATGCTGTCTCTTTGCTGAGGTGGGCCTTGGCTTTCTCTGAGAGGAATTCTCGGAGATGCCCCATTTGGAGTAGTTCGTTGACCTCTATCTTCACGGCGATGCAATCTTCGGTTTTGTGGCCATGATCGCGATGGAAGTCGCACCAAAGTTCTAGATTCCGGAACGAGTCAGGTGCTTTCATCTTTGGAGGCCACTTAACCCGTTGGCCCATCTGTCTTAGTGTGCTGACTTGCTCCGGTGTTGATATTAAGAGATGGGAGATATCGGGCCAGGTAGATACTGATATCCCTTCTTCCTTCTCCTGAGGCCGATACTGGAACCTGCCCCTGTTTCTACTACAAGAGTTCTTGGATCCCTTTTGGGAGGATTTTTCGTCTGGGTCTCCTCGATCTGATCGGGCTGATCTTTGGCCCTACTTTGGCTGAGCCTTGGCACGGCTGGCAACATCTTGCTCCCACTTTACTTGTGCCCTGGCTCGGGACAGCACATCTTCCATGGTCTTGCAAGGATACATGGTCAACTATTTGTATAGCCCTCCATCTGGAAGTAGACCTCTCTTGAAAGCAGAGATCGCCGTAGGGATACTGCATTCTGGGACCGCCACTTTCTCCTGGTTGAAGCGGGCTATGTAGTCTCACAGGGGTTCCACCCGATGCTGGAGGATCTCGTAGAGGCCATCTGAAGTTTTCTCCAGGCTCCTCCTGCTCGCGAATTGCTCCACGAATTTGTCGCTCAGTCCTGCGAAGGAGGATATGGACCTGGTAGGGAGATTGATGTACCATTGCAGGGCAGGTCCGATCAGAGTGGAACCGAACCCTTTGCACATCGTGGCCTCGCGGGATTCCTTAGGGAGTGCAACCGCCAGCATCCTTTGCTTGTACTGCGCGGTGTGATCATCGGGGTCGCCGGTGCCGTCATACATCTTGATGCTGGGGAAGGAGAACTTTCTAGGCATCTCGACTGAGGCGATATCTTCCCCGAAGGGGGTATCGGTGTAGGAATCCGGGTTGCTTCTCCGGATTGGGGGAGCTACCCCTGGTAAGCGTTCTACCATGGACTGCATGGCGTCGAATCTCTTAGAGAAAATCTGCTCCAGGTAGGCGGTTATGGAGGACTCTGCTGCTTCGGCCCTCTCAAGTGCTTCTTTCTCGGGTTCCTTCTCGGAATCGCTCTCTTCTAGGTCATGAATTTTAGGTTTCTCGGTCCCTTCCCGAGTTTCTCCAGCTACCCCAGGTGCGGGAGGCATGTCGATAGTACCTCCTTCGGTGCTGGGTGTATTTAGATTTCACATAGGTCTGACCCGGGTGTTGAAACGACGCTTCTTGTTGCCTGTCGTGTTGAGGGCTTGGTTCTGATCCCTGAGGACGGTGTTCTCCGAATGAAGCTGGCTTAGCTTCTCGGCGCTTTGCTCCAGCTGTTTGGAGTGCTCGTCAAGTTTCTCCTTCAGACTTTGAACTTCTGAAGAGAGGTCGGGGCTTTCTCCGGTAGTGTCCCGGGCTCGATGCATGTCGGTGATTTGGCTTTGCAAGACATCTACTCGCTTTTGAAGCTCAGCCGTTGTTTGAGCAGCTTCAATTGGTTCGTCGTGCTCATCCATCGTCATCATCTCGTACTTAGATTACTCCCCTCCTTCTAGCGCCAAACTGTTAAGAGATTTTTGTGTAGGCTCTTTGTGAGTACTACGGAACGAAGGACATTGGTAAGCTTAATGATCAACATAAATTTCAGGAAGAAGGTTCAACATCGATCGATAGGTTCCCAAGGACATCGCTCGACGGCAAGAAACCTACAGAACATCTACCCTACACAGCAGCAGAAGTTGATCAGATCACATCAAAGCTTTACACAGCTATAGCACCTTGGAGGACCAACTTGAGAAGCGATGTGATGGCATCTATTTTCCATTCGACGTCAAATTCAGTGGACTAGATAGCCAAGCAGAATGGCTACAAAAGGAAGTCAACGCCATTGTGAGACAACTCGCATCTCAACACCATATAACACCATCGATCAACAGAGCACACTCCAAATCAATCGACAGTAAAGCACAAGAAACGATCGATAGACACTTGGTCGCATCGATCGATACCACGTCTACACCAGACGACACGCAGCTGATACCAACCCACGTGGAGTCAATGCAGGAGCAACTGAACGAGCTATCAGAATACACCTACAGCAAGATAAGCTGGTATCAGTTCAGTATTGAAGACATCCTAGAAAGGCTACAGAACATCTCAAATGCAGTACAAAAGATGGATGAGAGATGGACCAGAAATGATGAGGCCACAAGAAATTTCAATGCAGCTTGGTCCCGAATGTGCAGAGATGAAGTGGATGCTTGTTTCCCAACAAGTAGCTGTTTTTCCACCAACTAGCCACATACCTCCAAAGTCAAGCTAAATGACTATAACAAAGCACTGAGTGGGAGGCAACCCACTATTAGTTAATTTTAATTGGTTTTCCTAGTTATTAGTATTTACTTTCGCTTTTATTCTTTCAGATTTATTGCAAGACCCAAGTAGGATGATTACCAACATATCGACCGTGGACGAGACGTCGACAGCGATCGACAGACGATCACACACGACGATCGATGCATACCTATGCACATCGATCGATTCCCATTCTGGTTAGGTTTATCTTCCTAACTTGTTACATTTGTACTTATGATTTATTTCCACCGTAACTTCGACTGTGTTACACTGGAACAGTGTAATTTAAGTCTGGGGGGCGGTTAGTCTTCATTTCCTCTTTCTCCTTCTCACTTGTTGGACTTTGCTTCGAACTTAGCTTGAAATGTCCACCAAGTGGAGTGCTCACCGGCTTTGCTTTGTGCATTTTGAATCTCTCCAACACCCTTTCAACATATCGTTCTTCGGACAACCATAGAAGCTTCTTTGGTCTATCCCTAGTGATCTTCATTCCAAGAATCTGTCTCGCTTGCCCTAGATCTTTCATCGCAAAACACCTTCCCAAATCGTTCTTCAATGTGGCTATCTTGTTGCAATCTTGGCCCATAATTAACATATCATCAACATAGAGCAATAATATGAGAAAGTCGCCGCTTTCGTACCTCTTTATGAAAA
>NW_013617423.1:4918-5347 GCF_000695525.1 Brassica oleracea var. oleracea | reverse complement strand
TTACCATTGTCTTGGAGCTTGCTTGAGGCCTTAAAGACTCTTCTTTAATCGACACACCAAGTCTTCTTTTCCTGGAACCTTGAATCCTTCAGGTTGTTCCATATAGATCTCCTCCTTGAGTTCACCATGTAGAAAGGCAGTCTGGACATCGAGTTGTTCAATCTCCAAGTCTAGAACCGCTGCTAGACCAAGAACCACTCGGGATAGAGGACATCTTCACCACTGGAGAGAATATTTCTTCAAAATCTATGCCTTTCTTCTGGTTGAATCCTTTCACAACTAATCGAGCTTTGTATCTTGGATTTGAGATTCTCTCTTCATACTTCAACTTGTTCACCCACTTGTTCTTCAAGGCTCTCTTTCCTTTTGGTAGCTTCATCAGCTCATAAGTGTGATTATCATGCAAGGATTGCATTTCATCTTGCATAG
>NW_013617423.1:3539-4580 GCF_000695525.1 Brassica oleracea var. oleracea | reverse complement strand
GGTTTACGCTTGGTTCGCAAGGAAAGATAAATGTCAAGTTTCCGCGGATAAATACAAAATTTTGAAGATAATTACGAAGATCTGAAAAAATGGAATATTTCCATTTTTATGCTATGGCGGCTTAAGGGCAGAAGAGGAGAAGCGTAAACCGACCTTGGAGCCAGTATATAAGGAGTCCTAGGCGAGAGGCATGGAGGAGGACTTTTCACAGCAAACTTAGGACTTAGAGCGATTTTAGGCAATTTTCCGTTTTTGTTATTCGAGTTGCGACTCAAATATGTTTTTGCCGTCTTAGGGTTTTAGAACTAGGAATCCCCCCGACAGCTCTCGTAGCCCAGGAACTTACCTTGTTGTAAACGCTCAAACGCAGATTCGGAATAACAACTATCTTGCTCTCTTTTTCGATTTCTTATTTCATTACTGTTCTCGTTTCGTATTCTGATTGTTTGGCGTGTGGTATTAGCAGATATCCGGGACCTCTGGGAAACTAGGGTTCTCCTACTTTCCTAATTTAAACGGAAATCGACAGTGCGAATTTCAGTTCCCACATTTACGCTTATCCCCTTCTGCCCTTAAGCCGTCATAGCCTAAAAATGGAGATATTCCATTTTTCCCAATCTTCGTAATTATCTTCAAAATTTCGTATTTATCTGCGGAAACTTGACATTTATCTTTCCTTGCGAACCAAGCGTAAACCGTCCCACGGTTTACGGGCTGCGGGTTAAGAATTCGTAAGGTGGGCTACGAGTCATGCCTTAGGTCCCTTTGGGCCGTCTTTCGACTTGAAGCGTTTATTTCTACTTCTTTCGATAAAAATGAACTTTCCGCGGTTTTTATCATAAAGTTTGATTGATGACTTCGAATGGCGGAAAACATGAAATGGGTTCGCTACGGTCTTCCGGAGATAGCATCGAAGGGTAGACAAGAATGCATGGACTCGCGTCGTATCGACATTTCGGAAGAGCTCGGTCGCTACGTAGCACCGAGCTTTGGCTTGAGCTCGGTCGCTACGTAGCAACCGAGCGGGATGAACGCTTGGTG
>NW_013617423.1:2992-3410 GCF_000695525.1 Brassica oleracea var. oleracea | reverse complement strand
ATCGCTCGGTTGCTACGTAGCGACCGAGCGGGACGATCGCTCGGTCGCTATGTAGCGATCGAGCTAGCGACCGAGCTTTGGCTCAAGCTCGGTCGCTACATAGCGACTGAGCGGGACGATCGCTCGGTCGCTACCGAGCTTTGGCTCGAGCTCGGTCGCTACGCAATGACCAAGCGGGACGATCGCTCGGTCGCTACGTAGCGACCGAGCGGGACGATCGCTCGGTCGTTACGTAGCGACCGAGCTCGGTTGCAACGTAGCGACCGAACTTTGACTCGAGCTCGGTCGCTTCGTAGCGAACGAGCTTTGGCTCGGACTTGGTTGCTACGCAGAGACCGGACAGTGTGTATGCGTGGTAATTACGCAACGGTCGAGCTTGGTTAGTTTGGTTTGAATCTTCAAGGATACTTCTTCGTAA
>NW_013617423.1:2260-2873 GCF_000695525.1 Brassica oleracea var. oleracea | reverse complement strand
TTTTGACCCCAACAGTTAGCCCCCAGCCCGTTAGGATCATGCATCGTAGGATCCTAGCGTGCGGTTAGGCATGTTTGGCAAGTTAGGCATGCTGGATGGAATTAATATCCGAAAGTCCGAGCTTGAACAGTAAATCCTCATGCTTATAAGAAGGGAGGTAACTTGTTTCATAATTTTTTCACTTTCTTGTCTTTCTTTTCTTTCTTTCTCTCCACCCTTTTCCTCTATTTTCTTAGGAGAAGTTTAAAGATGTCGAGCAAGAAAAAGATTGCGAAAAAAGGGTCTTTATCCGCGAGTGCTTACGAAGAGCACATTGTTCCGAAGATGGAGTTCGTGCCTCACTCGGTACATCCTGCAGAGAACGAGGCATGGTGGGTTGCTCATTATGGCTCGTTGACCCCTCCCAAGGAGAAGTCGTTCCCGGTCCTGACCCATCGTGGAGTCGAGAAAGGGGATGCAAGCAGGAGTACCGACGAATTTATCGCGATCATGCGATCGCTCTACCATATCTCGGATGATGTGGAGTTTCGGGTTCCTCGCCGTGGGGAATGTGCAAACAGCCCCCCATAGGGTTACTTCACTTGCTACGAGGCGTTCGTAGTGCGTTGTCGCC
>NW_013617423.1:0-1086 GCF_000695525.1 Brassica oleracea var. oleracea | reverse complement strand
GAACGGAGAGACATGGTTTAGGATCTCGTATCTTTTAGATATCATGTCTTGAGATGTTTGAGACCAGAGCGTTGGGTTTAGGGCAAGACCTAGGTTTACTTTCGGTTAAGGTTTGTGCGGTGACTAGCTGGCTATCGTTTTTCCTATTGCGATTTCTTCCTGACTTGTACCGATTTAAAGTCCGCGATAGGTTCTCGGTATATATGACTTGTTTGGTACGAATCGAGCATCTTCTCAGAGGCAATTTTTAAGCCAAAAGGAAGTGCTAAACCAAAATTTCGGATTTTAGTTGTAGCGCGTTTTCGTCCTTGTGTTGGACGTTTTAAAGATCAAAAGAGTGATCGAATTGCGTTTGTTTAAGACGGCTGGCGTGTTCGTTGGGACCAATCGACGAACGGGGTGTAAGGTTTTGCTGGTCACGTTCGGACAATTTGTTCGTATTATCTTCGAATTTTAATTTTATTTTTAGATAAGCATGTTCTTAATATTTCAATGACAGATATAATGCACTTGCTTTTTGTCCAGAATGTTGAGAATTTTTCAGGTTGCAAGGAAGAAAGCTTCAAAGAAATCCCACGGGTTTACGATTTTTGGGCCAGATGAGGCTGCAGACAAGAGTCTTAATGTATCCAGGTGTGCCCTGAAAATTTTTTGTGTTTAACTGAAGCGTAAACGTTTTCCGATAAAAAGGACAACGTATATTGTAGTAAAAGTTTTTGAAGTTTCTTAAAAACTCGATGACAATAATGATTTTTTAAGTGGGAGTATACGAGTATACGCACCCACTCCCCCCCCCCCCCTTTTTAGAGAGGGGGATAGTTGAACTCGTCTTTTGACGAGCTGCCTACGTACCCCTTTCGAGGATCAATCCATCTCGTATTTCTGTTTCATGCCGCGAGTGTGATGCGGTCATCAGATCAGCAACTGAACCAGAGGTCAACCCAAAGCCCTACTCAACCAGCCAAGGCGCCAACCAGGATATACGTGCACTAAAAATTCCATATCTTATAAACCAGGAGGTTTTAAATCACGTGTCTAATTTTGATGGATTCTACACTCAAGAAGGAGTCCAGGCCAATTGGAATT
>NW_013617422.1:199144-214022 GCF_000695525.1 Brassica oleracea var. oleracea | reverse complement strand
TCATTCTCCATAAATAAACTCTCAATAATTCTCTCATTCTAACAGTTTTGAATATATACCGATTCATCTATGATCTTTTAACTGACATCTGGATTTTCTGCCTGCAAAATATCTGCCCCTGCATCTACAAAATAGCACCAATTTGTTGCTGGTAAGTACGTTTTACTTCTTCCATCATGAATATGACAGGGGAAATGAAAGAAACAAGAAAACTATGAAAATCTTAACTTCAATGATGGTGCTTGGGCTGCAATGATGTCTCTCGGCGAAGAAGGTTTCACAATATTAATCTCTCTCATGCTTTTCAGCGTACACTGTTTTAAATGGTTGATTATGTTGTTCCACAAGCTACCTCCAAAACACAAGCAAGATATCGAAGCATCTAAGAGACTAGAGGACGGGTTTGTATATTATAAATCTTTCTTCAAACTGGATGGTCCTTGTCGTTTCGATTCTTATAGATTTGTCGTTAGAAAGCCAGATATGACAATCGCGGCGTTTGGTTCTAAAGCATTAGATATCTTGTAAGTTAATGACATCATGTCTTCTAAAGGATGGCACTTGAATGCACTACAGAGACCCAACAGGTATATGATCTTAAAGACCAAAACGTTGTTGTTTCAACTAATTTAACTCTCAACTCTTAATTCTCAAACTATCCATGTCTGATTTGGATCATCAGCTTTCATATATGTGTAACTCTAATTCGTCGTTTCTTTTCTTCAATTGATCTTTGGTTTATTATCTCGCATGTTCTGGTCAGGTGAAAGCAAATCCAGGACCGATCACAGGAGGCTTGGCTCCAATCTATGGAGCAGCAGGGAAGATGCCGCACAGAGGCATCATGGTTAATGAGCTTCTAGTTAGTTTCATGGACAGTCGGTATTAAGCTCCTTTTAAAGGTTAAGGCATCATCAAATGGGGAGCTAAACTTTGTACATTCACAACCTCGTTGTTTCATTTAACTTCCTAATATTTTTTCATCACAATAAAAAACAACTTAGTTCGTTAAATTACACATTCAGAAGAAACAAAAGAAATTATCAATCAGATTTGTGGTCTGAAACTCTTTCTCTGGGAACTTGAACTGGCTTGTCTTCTTGGCTTTTAGCGAGGACCTCGTCTCTTTCTCTAAAGTAACGGTCAAAGGCACGAGGTAGGAACCTAGGGATCAAGAAACATAGTAGATTGACTCCAAAGTAAACCAAATTCGCTATTGCTAAATACCGTCCAAACCAGAACCACGCAGCCACCTACAAAACAAATGCTTCTCACAAGGTTAATCCAAAAACGGAGAGAAGGCTTGTGTTCCAAGTGAAAGTGGTATTAGCCATTTACATTAGGTGTAGCATTGACTGGTAAAGATTTGTTGAACCAAACATCTTTGCACCAATCAATGATGACAAAGATTCTCCAGACTGTGTAGAGCAGTGGCACCAGAGCTCTTACAGGCGGCGAGAAGAGAGATAGGCCACTTATTACATTCTCTGTCAGGATTTGACATGACAGCAGAAACAAGTGTGGTGTCGCTGATCTCACCGCTTGATCATCTCCTCTTGCAAAACCACCTAACACATAAGCTAGAGGCAAAAACAAACCAATCGTCGTCCCGGAAATCACATAAACCCTTGCAGCATCAGAAAAAAATGGTCAGAATCTTTATCAAGAAAGTGAACAAAGAGAAAAAATTTTAGGGTAAACCTCCAAAATAGCACATTTTAAAAATTTATTCAATTTATTCAAAATTTGCATATTAAGAAAAAAAGTTTCCAAAAATAACATTTATTAAAGAGTACAATTACTTCTTCTTTTTTCATCATCAGGTGTAAAATTACTTCAAACCTTAAATCTTTACCCTAATCTCCATCCACTATATACGAAACTCTAAATTTAATTAAATCGTAAATCTCATTAATAAAATAGTTTTTTAAAATAAAAAAAATCGCATAAATACTGTTTTAGAAAAATTTCTGCTATTTCAAGGTATTTCTCGTGTTTTTATTTCTTGTGATGGATATGGAACCTGAAGAGTCTGCTGCCGTGAAAGACTTCAGGTGCAGCGGTGGAAACTCTGTGAGAAGGGAAAGCCAAACGCGAGAGGGCGATTATATAGACAGACGCAAACGCTGGAAATAGCATGTCGAGTAGCGGTACGAGGCCGCTCGCTGAGAAGACTAGTATGAACGCGACCAGCTGTAGCTCTATTACCCTCAGTGATCCCATCAAACCACCGCCGCCACCTCCGGCTGCCGTCATCTCCGACCACCGTCCCTTCTCATTTGACGACGATGTTTTGTCCCTATCGGTTCTTGGACCCACCGCAAGAGATACGCCTGACATGATTCTGTTCCTTTTATTGTTTGTTTACTTTGTTGTGATTATGATTTTAACGGATAAGTACTTGACTGTGATAACGCAGAAGCTGCAGGACCATGATTTATGAAGAGAGGAACTCTTATTGACGTAGTTCCACGTGAAGCTTGGGTGATCTGCACGTGTCAAAGTGAAGTCGTGAGTGTTCATTGCCTGCCTTTCAACGTGTCATGTCATGTCTTATGTTGCAATATAATTAAATTATTGAAAACTAAATTAAGTTCGATCAGATGGTGATGAGCCTCTTAAAGAAAGATCGATTAAGGGTTCTGTTTAGTCTTGGTTTTAGTATTTCTTTGTTTTTCATTATTTTTTAACTACTATGCTTCTGAGTCAAGATTTTTCTTTGACCGCACGCTGGTTGGTTTTAAGATATCAAATCAATTTTTATATTTTAGTCCAGTTATTTGATTTGGAGTCCATGTTTACAATAGATTTTTAAAATGGTGAAAAACTGTCAAAAAGTGTTTTGTTACAAAAGTGACTTGGTTGCTAAAGTTTCACTGGATTGACCTCTATATTGGACGCATGGGTCACCCAACATAGAGAATATATACAACATAAAGTTTATGTGATTTGAATGCAAATGTTGCCTATAGTTGCTTTATTAATATCCTAAAAATTGATGGTCAAGATGTACAACACAATGTTGACAATATGGTAAAGCCATATCACCGATAAGTAAAAACTCTAGTTAAGTAACCATTATTTTGACTAAACACATGACCAATGATTCTCTACTTTGTTATCTACTCTCAATCCTAGCTGCCACCACCACATCAACCACCACATCCACCACCACCACTATCACATCCACCGCCAATGCCACCGTCAGTATCAGCACCGATACCACCACCTTATCATCAGCGCGGCTACCATCTCCACCACCACATCCACCATAGTATCCCGGGTGGTGAGAGCTTTGTCCACCACTTCCTTTCCTTCGATACGCCCTCATTCTCTGTCATTGCTTAGCATTCAGATTAATACGTCTATAGAGGCGGGACTCATCTTCTTTAGTGTTGATTTTGTACCTTTGGTCTGCACTTCACCTACAACACTGAAGTGAACACTTCAGAAACCTGTCTTCTGCAGTTTGAGGCTGTAGGGAATGTGAAGTTATCTAGAGCACTGAAGTGTCCACTTCAGAAAAGTTGCATCTTGCACTTTGATGCTCTAGGGATATCTGTTATGTTTGAGCCTTAGTGACTGAAGCCCATTAGTGTTAGGGTTTAGGGATACACTATATAAACTCTCTAAACCTAACTATTGCCTAGAGGAGAACACTCACTCTACACAGATTTGAGATTAGAGAGAGAGAGGCAAGAAGCTAGAGCAAGAAGAGAAGATTGAAGGAATATCTACAGAAGGTTAAGGAAAAGCAAAGAGAGGTCCGGTCAAGAGTCTCAGGCTACTTCTTCTTCTTTGGAGTGTAGATTTCATCTCTTACACACACAAGTTCAATAAGCTCAAGTCTTAGCTTACTGTTAGTGTTGTCTCTAGGTGAATAGAGAAACACATAGGTGGTTGTGTAAAAAATCTCTTGTATACACTTGATACTAGTGAATCGTTGAGAGTGCCGTCCTCTCCCTAGATGGACCGAAAGGGAACTGGGTCACCAAATCTTGTGTGTCTTTAAAAAACTCAAACAACACCAAGAAGTGTGCTAAGGTTAATTAGTCAAGTGAGAATAAACCGATTAAGGATCAACTTATTCTCAACAAGTGGTATCAGAGCATCGGGTTCAGCAGAGAAAGATTACGGTTTCAGTTTCTGATCTGCTATTGGTGTTTGGCTACACACAGGTTCAAGGGTTTCTGGTTCTGTTCAGCATTTGGAGTTGTTTGAAGAAATTAAAGCTTGTTGGTCTGGGTGTTCAGCTTTAGCAGAGGATAAAGTCTTGAGTCATGGAACTAGCTCAAGGTAAATTTGAGGTGGAGAAATTTGACGGTCAAGGAGACTTTGGTTATGGAAGTTTAAAATGATTATGCAGGTTGAGCTTTAGGGCTTGGATTTTGTTCTAGAAGAAGAAAAATCCAGCAACTCTGTTAAAGGAAAAGAAAAGGAAGGTGAGGTCACAGAAGCTAGGAGTTCTCCGGTTGATCTGCAGAAAAAGGAGAAGGATAAGAGAGCAAAGAATCTGATATGATCTTCTCTTAGCAACATGATCTTGCGAAAGGTTATGAAGGAGACAACAGCTCTAGGAGTATGGAAGGCTCTGAAAAGGGATTATCAGACAAAGTATTTACCGAACCGAATTTATTTGAAGCAGAGGTTCGCCAGCTTTAAGATGGAAGAGCACAAAAGCATAGAGGAGAATCTTGATGTGTTTCTGAAACGGGTAGACGATTTGGCAAGTTTGAACATTAATGTGAGCGATGAGGACCAAGCAATCCAGGTCTTGTCTAGCCTCCCAAGGCAGTTCGACTCACTGGTTCATACACTTAAATACGGTAATAGGAAGGAAACACTGACTCTGAATGAAGTAACCAGTTCTGCATATGCCAAAGAAGTTGAGCTAAAGGAAAAGGGGCTCATCGGAAAGGCTAAGTCAAATGCAGAAGGTTTGGTTGTGGCCAGGAGTAGACCTGAGAGGAAGGGTTCTGGTCAGTCAAGTGGAAGATCCAAGAGCAGGGATTCAAGGTCTAAATCTAGGCTAAAGAATCAACATAAAGCTAGAGAGTGTTGGATATGTGGGAAGGAAGGACACTTCAAGAAAGCTTGTCCTGAAAAGAAGAATGGGAGAGCAGCTGATTCTGCAAATGTCGCTCAGGAAAAGGAGTTTCCTATGATCTTGACAGCAAGTGAAAAAGACCCCAAGAGTGAGTGAGTCATGGATTCTGGATGTACATTCCACATTACACCAGATAGAGATGCTTTATTTGACTTCAAGGAGATTGATGGTGGGAAGGTATTAATGGTAAATAATACTTTCAGTGAAGTCAAAGGTATTGGCAAGCTGAAGATCATAAACTCAGAAGGAGATACAGTTATCTTGACTGAGGTGAGATACATGCCAACCATGAGCAGGAACCTCATCTCTTATGGCCAGTTAGAAAAGAACGGTTGCAAGTATGAAGGAGAGACTTCACAGTTACTTTCTACAACAATGGCAAGAAGGTTATTTCTGGGAAATATCAAGATGGTCTGTATTATTTGCAAGGATCAGTGGTGAAGGGAGAAACATCTGTTGTCAGAGCTGATGTGAACTTGACAAACAGATGGCACTCAAGGTTAGGACACATGAGCCTTAAGAACATGAATCTTCTAGTCAAAGGAGGTTATCTAGACTCAAAGGAGATCCACACTTTAGATTTATGTGAGGAGTGTGTATTTGGAAAGTTCCACAAGCAAAGCTTTCCAGAGGGCAAACACACTACAAAAGGTATTTTTGAATACATTCACAGTGATCTATGGGGCTCGGTTTCGAATGAGCCAACTCTGTCGGGATGTAGATACTTTCTTACATTCATCGATGATTACTCAAAGAAGGTCTGGATCAGGTTCTTAAGGAGTAAAGATGAGGTGTTTGAGAATTTTTCAGAGTGGAAGATACTTGTGGAAAATCAAACAAAGTAGAAGATAAAGTGTCTAAGAACATATAATGGATTGTAGTTCTACAACAATCTGATGGATAAGCTTTGTCAAGACTCAGGGATTAAACGACATAGGACTTGCGTTTATACTCCGCAGCAGAATAGAGTGTCTGAGAGGATGAACAGAACAATAGCAGATAAGATCAGGTGTATGTTGACAGAAACAGGAATGGAGAAGAAGTTCTGGGCTGAGGCAGCGTTGACTGCAGTTTATCTGATAAACATGTCTCCTAATGTATCTTTGAGGTTTCAGATTCCAGAGGAAGTGTGGTCAGGGTCAAAGGTTGATTACAGTCACCTTAGGCGGTTTGGTTGTGTTGCTTATGTACACAGAACAGAGGACAAATTAGATCCAAGAGCTGTTAAGGGATTCTTCGTAGGTTATCCAGAGGGTACTAAAGGTTACAGGGTGTGGTTACCGGAAGAGGAAAGATGTACTATTAGCAGGAATGTAGTCTTTGATGAAGAGAAGCTGTATAAAGATCCAGGTCAGATGGAAGCGGCTAATTCTAAGAAGAAGAAGAAAGTCACTTTTAGCACTGATCTTATTCAAGGGCCAACAACAAGTGGTTCAGTTCATGAGTCTACTGGTCAAGGTGGAGAAGCTTCAGGAAGTGGGGAATCTACTGGTCAAGGTGGAGATACTTCGGGAAGTTCACAATCATAAACTGAATCATAAGAGAAATCTGAGGAAGAAGAGGAGGAAAATCAGAACCAAGATGAGTCTTTTCATGATTATTTGTTGGCAAGAGACAGGGAAAGGAGAGTCATCAGACCACCATCGAGGTTTGAAGGATCTGATTTTGTAGCTTATGCTTTGGCTGCAGCAGAAAGCTTGGAGATGGATGAACCAAAGTCACTAGCGGAAACTAGAAGAAGTAGAGATTGGGATAAGTGGAACCAAGCTATGGGATAGGAGAAGCAATCTCTGGATAAGAATGATACTTATGAGCTTGTTCCAAAGCCGGAAAAGCAGAGGATAATCGGGTGTAAATGGATCTACAAGATTAAGGAAGGTATTCCAGGAGTGGAAGATCACATGCATAAGGCGAGATTGTAGCTAAAGGGTTTACACAGGTCGAAGGAGTGGATTACAATGAGATATATGCTCCGGTGGTTAAGCATGCTTTTATTCGGATCATGTTATCAGTTGTGGTGAATTTTGATCTGGAGTTGGAGCAACTGGACGTCAAGACTGCTTTCTTGCACGATACACTTGATGAAGTCATCTACATGAGTCAGCCAGAAGGTTTCATAGAGAAAGGAAACGAAGACAAATTTTGTCTACTGAAGAAGTCTCTCTATGGGTTAAAGCAGCCACCTAGGCAGTGGAACAAGAAGTTTGATGATTTTATGAAGTCTCAAAAGTTTCGGAGATGCAGAAAAAATCCATGTGTTTACACTAAGGGATCAAGTATTGATGATAGAGTATATCTCTTAATGTATGTTGATGACATGCTTATAGCAGCAAAGGATATGGAGAAGATCAAAGCGCTGAAAGCAAGTTTGAAGGAAAAGTTTGAGATGAAGGATCTAGGGCCAGCAAATAGGATCCTTGGTATCGATATCATCAGGGATAGGAAGAAGGGTATTCTGAAGCTATCACAGGAAAGGTATCTTAAGCAGGTTTTGAGAACTTTTAACATGGAGGATTGCAGGGCTGTTGTAACTCCATCATATTCTCAGTTCAAGCATAAGAGTCTAACTCCAGAGGAGTTGGTTGTGGAGACACGGTTGATGAGCTCAGTTCCTTATGCAAGTGCAGTGGGAAGTCTGATGTATGGCATGATTGGTACTCGTCCAGATTTAGCGTATGCGGTCGATTTGGTTAGTAGGTTCATGGCGAATCCAGGAAGATGTCATTGGTCTGCGGTTAAGTGGATCTTGAGATACCTAAACGGAGCATCATATGTGTGTCTAAACTTCAAGAAGTCAGACAAGTTTTAGATTGAAGGATTCTGTGATTAAGATTATTCTGCAGATCTTGACAGGAGAAGGTCAATATCTGGGTATGTCTTCAAGGTTGGTGGTAATACTGTGAGTTGGAGGTCTACTCTTCAGCATTTTGTGGCTCTTTCAACTACTGAAGCTGAGTACATGGCACTCACAGAAACAGCTAAAGAGGGGATTTGGTTGAAGATTTTCTGCAGTGAATTGGGGTTTAAGTCAGAAAGTTTCAAGTTAAATTGTGACTCACAGAGTGCAATTTGTTTGGCGAAGAGCCCAGTTCATCATGACAGGACCCAGCACTTTGAGAATAAAGTGCATTTCATCAGGGACAAGGTTGAAGATGGTTCAGCTAAGGTGCAGAAGATTCATACTTCCCTAAATCCTGCAGATATGTTAACAAAGAGTTTACCAGGAAACAACTTTGAGAGGTGTCTGGTGACACTCAATGTCACCAACTGAGTTGAGACAGCAGAAGCGCGAGATGATTTGTCGGTTTATCACCTCGCAGCAGCAAAGAGATTTCAGACGGTTAAGTCTGGGAAATCGACAAAAGGTTCAGGTGGTCAAGTCTGAAAAGAAAGTCCAAGGCAGTTCAGTTTTAGAGCTGAGGGTCGCCGGTAAAGGTGACAGGTCTGCTTATATTTTGGTGGTAAAGCTGGAAGGGTTGCAGGAATGATTCACTAGTTGAGACCATGACGGAAGTCTCAGGTTCATCTTACGTTGAGGTAAATCGACAAAAAGATGGCATTTCATTTACAGATATGGCATGCACAAGTGACCAAATGCCCAAGGTGGAGATTTGTTGATTTTGTGCCTTTGGTCTGCACTTCACCTACAGCACTGAAGTGACCACTTCGGAAACCTGTCTTCTGCAGTTTGAGGCTATAGGGAATGTGAAGTTATCTAGAGCACTGAAGTGTCCACTTCAGAAAAGTTGCATCTTGCACTTTGATGCTCTAGGGATATCTGTTCTGTTTGGGCCTTAGTGACCGAAGCCCATTAGTGTTAGGGTTTAGGGAGACACTATATAAACTCTCTAAACCTAACTCTTGCCTAGAGGAGAACACTCACTCTACACAGATCTGAGATTAGAGAGAGAGAGACAAGAAGCTAGAGCAAGAAGAGGAGATTGAAGGAATATCTACAGAAGGTTAAGGAGAAGCAAAGAGAGATCCGGTCAAGAGTCTCAGACTACTTCTTCTTCTTTGGAGTGTAGATTTCATCTCTTATACACACATGTTCAGTAAGCTCAAGTCTTAGCTTATGGTTAGTGTTGTCTCTAGGTGAATAGAGAAACGCAGAGGTGGTTGTGTAAAAAAGCTCTTGTATACACTTGATACTAGTGAATCGTTGAGAGTGCCGTCCTCTCCCTAGATGGACCGAAAGGGAACTGGGTCACCAAATCTTGTGTGTCTTTAACAAACTTCAACAACAAGAAGTGTGCTAAGGTTCATTAGTCAAGTGAGAATAAATCGGTTAAGGATCAACTTATTCTAAACATTTAGCTCCAGCCTCCCCATACATCTCCATTAAAACCTTGTTCGCCGCGTCTTTGGACTTTGCATCAACCACTAGTTCTGTTCTACGCAACATTTCTATCGCTTTTCCACTTGAACCGCATTTTAAGTAAGCTTATGCCATGCTTATTCCCGTTTGCCAAGCCAATGCAAATGGTGTCGTAGTTTCATCTTCGATTCTTTTCAGAAACTTCTCCATTGCCTCCACGTCAGGTACACTCGCGTAAGCCTTCAAAACGTTATTCTCCGTGAGAGTCTTGTCATGGACAACTCCGTTCTCCTCCATCTGCCTCAGAACCTCGTTGACCATATTTGCTTCCCCAAGAAGGAAGTAGAGAGAGATCTTGTAGTAAGGGTTAGGTTTAAAGAGAAGATCTTTCTCTTTCATCTTCTCGTAAGTGGCTTCGGCTTCGTGCCTTGTTTTCTTGGACATTGTGTAGAAGCTTAATTGAGTGGTGTAGACTGCGTCGTCTTTCATGTTCTCAGGAATGCTTTTGAAGAACTTCTCTGCTTCGCTCAACCCTGAATTGATCTCAATAAGATAAAGCCGATATGCAAAATCTAAAGTGCTTAGCTCGAACACCCCTCGTTTAGTTATCCACTCTGAGACCTAAATACATCACCAAGATCATATATATATTTATATATTGAAGAAACGGAGACCTGGAGGGCGTGATCGTATCGCTGAGGCTCGCAAAGAGCGTTGATGACGGCTCTCTGATCCGTAGGGTTTGTTTCATTGCCTTGTTTCAGCCATTCGTCAAGCACAGGTGTGACCTCCCTCCTCAGAAATCTTTTTTGTTGGAATTCATACCGGTTTATAACAATTTATAAATCAACGAATGAATTCAATTTGCCTATAATTTCATGCCAATACTGAAATAAACTTAGATCTTAGCGTCTCAAATATACCTGAAAATTTTACACCGGAAAGACAAACAAACCAAGTCGAGATTTCAAGCACTCCAAACGTTGTACCTCTACCAGTATCTACACGCACACAAACTGGGATGCTAGTGCCGTCAAGATCAAATCTCAAAGACCTTGACAAACTCTTTTATCTCTTAGGGTTTCGTATTGGTCGGCCACGTTTGTTACACAATTAACAAGTCACGTTGCCACCTTATATAATTGATATGAGAGGAACCTAATTCTAGTCTCATTAGAATAAGAGATTAAGCTCATTTTCGTTAATTGCTTAGCCCAAGTGTAACTATTGCACATTACGTGCATATGAAAATTATATAATATTACATTCATATTATATATCATATATAATATAAATAAATGTATAAAACCCCAAATATTTATGATCCAATTTGTTTAGATGTGCGACCCTGTAAAAACATATACTATTAGCAATGAATTCACAATTCATAGATTATAAGTGGTTTCTATCAAAACATTTTAATCACCTAATATTATACAATTGTCGAACCTCGACGTTACGACTTTAACAAGAGTTAGAAAAAATAATTTTAGAAAATTCCAAACAATCTCCCACTTGTACTAGAATCATCTATTCTTATAATTCATTTGTCTCTATATCTCGATCTCAGCATAAGGCAAGAACTAGTGTCATCCTTATTAAGCTAGATCGCGTTTATCGAACTCTGATTTATACTGATAAAAACAAATGACTGACATTCACCTCGTTTGAGCATGGCCATGCATTTCTCAGTATCAAATCTTCGATGGGCCCAGAGATATTTATCTCCCGTTATATGGGAGGGACAAATCTCATCTTGTTCCATCCCTGCTCTTTACAAACTTCATAGAACACCTAATCAATGCCTTTATAATCACCAATTACGGCTGACGTTTGACAAGGTCAAAGTGAACTAATCCATAAATAAAGAATCATGACGAACTCAGGTCTAAGGACTATACTCTATAGTCGTAATGAGAAACTCTTATGACACTCATATAATAATCTTGTAGAGTTCTCATAGCGGGTCAATCCGATCATGTGTTCTCTAACACATATCCATGTGATTGACTTCAATACCACATATTGAATGACTCCATAAAACTTAGTCATCAATCACCTCACATACTAGCCATTCATGGTCATTAATGTCCCACGTTAACAACCTTGACTAGAGACCTCAGTAATTTATAGCATCTTTCACTTACAGGGTTTCATGATCAAGTCACGTACTTGATGACCTATAAGAATGATATAAATTATTTTGGGTGTTATAAATCATGGAGTGGATTGCCATTAACCAAGACAAGAGAAGAAAGCCCGTCGGCCACATCAAGCTCAGCCGCGGCCGAAAGGAGGAGAGAGAGTCGTCCAATGACCTAGCTGACTTAGAACTTAAGATGTTTTCCTTTTCTATGTTTTAGTAGTTTTCCTATTTCCTATTGGATTAGGATATGTACTCTTTCCATTTATCTTTATCTTGTAATCCTTATATAAGGAACCCCCATTGTTCATTAATAATAACACAAAAATATTCAGTCTCTAAACACTCTATTTACAACACGTTATCAGCACGATAGACTCCAAAACCCGAGACAAAACCTAACCTAAAATCCGTCACACATAAATCCTAATCCAGGCGCAACTTAAAATCGATCTATCTCTCAAACCCTGAGGAACCAGACAATGAGCCACATATCATCTTGAAGCTCTTGACGAGACAAATCCATCAGCGCAAACCGTATGTAGATCTGATCTCAGACGCGCCCTCACTTGCAGGAACAATACGGGGCGCCGTCTTGGTCTTTTGGAACCCTAATCCCGAAGAACCCTAAATTGTTCTTGCTTGCGTTCCAGCAAGCTTTGCTGTCTCAGCCTGATACGATCTTAGCTCAGACGATCTCTTAAGTCCTCAGCCTCAGCTCAGCTTGCGTCCAGCTCAGACCAAATCCCCGACCAGACGCAACCGTCCGCGAGAAGAAACAAGCTCGCGATAGCCCTCGGCAACGCGACCCGATAGGAGCCGTCCCGCGTCCATTCGTCTCAGCTCATCTCTGATCTTTGGAGGTCCGGTTTCTACAATCTGCAAAACAAAGGTAATCCTAATTCTGAGAACATGAATCGATATGAATCGAACCTGGTTGTATTGTAAAGATTGAAACCCTAAAATCAGAACTCTAAAACTAAAAGCCATAGGTTAAATAGATCAATCCCCTACGAGTAAATCGAAGCTCTATAAGTTCGATCTGAACCTAAAAATGAGATTGATCCATTGATCAATTAAAAACAGAACCTTAAAGGTTTTTGAATCTCAAATCAAATCCCCTTGATCAAAGATCAAAGCTTTTCGAAATCCCCTAAAACCCTAATTTTGGAAAATCGGTTTTAATTTTGATTTGAAACTTGAGTGTTTGATTGATCGCCTAGAGCTATGATTAGGATTGTTTTTAAAACTCGAATCTGAATTGCTTGAAATGTTTAAATGTTTAAAAACACTTAATCTCGATTTATATTCCTAAAGGCCTTGAAACCCTAATCTTAAAATCGAATCCTACTAATGTTTAAACCGAAACCCTAGAATTGATTAAGATTATTTGCATACATATGAATCTGAATATGGATTGCATTCATACTGTTTAAAAGAAATCGACAAGCATGTAGTTTATAAAATCTTGAAACCGTTTGCATTAAGTAGAACTACATGGCCGTGTGGCTTGATGATTGTTTTGCACCATGGTCGATTAGATTGCTTGATTTTCATAAATGTGTAAGACATGTTTGTGGCCGAGCTTGTCGATTATCTTGCGGCAACATGATCACATTGTGAGACTTAATTTTGAATGATGATGTGATTCAGATGTCAAAAATCTCAAACAGAGACTATGCAGCCCTTAATCTCTCCGGAGATAACTACTTGCAATGGGCACTAGATACAAAGATCAATCTAAGGTCAAAGGGACTTGGTGATACTATCATCAAGAGAAACAATGAAACCAATAAGAATCGGTACATGGCTATAAGTATTATACGCCATCACCTCATTGAAGGTCTAAAAGATCAGTACATCACGATGGAAAATCCACTAGAACTTTGGGATGCTTTACAGCATAGATATGATCACCAGAAAATGGTGTTACTTTCAAAGGCTAGAAAAACTCGACCGCCCGGAAAGGAAACCACAATAATCGTGGTCGTGGTTCCAATTATGGCCGTGGCCGAGGTAGTTATGGCTGTGGTCGAGGCGGCATAACCAAACCGTCTTACTCGACCAAATCCGTTTGTCACAGATGTGGAATGGGAAACCATTGGGCCAAGAACTGTAGAACCCCTAAGCACTTATGTGAGCTCTACCAAGAAAGTCTGAAGAACAAGAATCCGGAGGCTCACATGGTTCACGATTCCAGAAATGAGGCCGATAATGATTCCGACATTGCTAAAGATGACCAGATGGACTTTGAGACTTCTGATTGTCTCAAGGACTAAATTTCGATACGACTTGTCTTATTGCTTTATGTTTTGCCTTGATGTTTCACAATTTTATATATATAATAAGAATTGATTTTGAATTCATTATCTTGCCTGATCTTACTTGAACATATAAATGATTTTAAAGAGTTGCCTAAAGGGCATAAAACCAAGTAAGAAATCATGAATGGGTATAGTAAGCATAGTAAAGAAACTATGGCTAAGGCATTGCCTTGAAAGGCATTATACACACCCAAAAGAACATGTTACCCATTGAAGTTATAATGTATGGTTTCCAAGTAGAAACAATGGGTAAAGAAGGAAACAAGTTCCTTTAGATTTTAAGAAGAAAAACGCCTAAGACCTTGAAAGAAAGTGGTCGAGACTCCTATGATCTCTACTTATCAAAACTATGCTATAGATCAGTATGATAAAGAGGCAAGAGATTTGGTAACCATATTGAGATAACACCACGAAATTTTACACTATATGGCACGATAGGATTAGCCATCCTAATCTAGAACTTGATGCAAAGATTAAAATTGAAAAGACACAGAGTTGTCCCGTAAAAGATCTCACGTTGTGAAACATGTACACAAAGGAAAACTCATTAGGCTTAATTGTCCCAAGCACCACGACCTTATAGTATGGTCATGAGGGGGAGAGAGGATAAACCCATGATCAATACTACAAGTTCGTGTACCACTATGGTCTAAGACCATGTTATATGGCTCGGCCATTACTCGGCCATAAAGGACCATTCTTCGGCCGTAGAGGCCATGATACAAACGGCCAAACCATAAAGGCCATTACTTGGCCATGTTATAAATGGCTCGGCCACAAAGGCCATAACCGGCCTTCGGCCGCAAAGGCCATAACCGGCCAAAGAGTCCATCATCTATAAAGATTCAGCCATGTAAGCCATTATCTATAATACTAAGATTCTAAAGTCTATAAGCTTGGAGACATTATGAATTGACATGTATAAGAATGATAATATGCATCAGGCCATATAAGTGAGCATAGATATTCTCATCTCAGATTGAATA